>NC_072461.1:19858804-20108804 GCF_027596085.1 Anoplopoma fimbria
CCCATCTGACTATGGCTGCACCCTTTCTTCGTCCTTTCTTTTTGAACAACCAGGTTTTTGTTACAGGTGCTTTGTAGTTTCCTCTAAGTTGAGTCATTGACTCAGAGAGGGAGTTGACTGTATAATAGGTCTACATGTCCTTGTACACTGTGTCTCAGAAACTTTCTTGGCTGTTTATGCTGTGAATGCCTGTAGAATTATCTCACAGCAACACCTTATTTGTGATGTTTACAATAGCAAGCACATACTTTTCATTTTAGAGTCCTTCTCACACTTCAGCAGCTCTTAGGACCAAACAATACTTCATGAATTCATTATTTTGCACTGCTTTCACACGGAATGCATTCATGGAACTCCGATTTCAGAATCCTTTATTTATATAAAGTGTGTTTTCTCAGTTTACGAATTTCTTTATCTCATTACGAATACAAGGGCAAATGTCATCCAACAAATATGGAGGATTAGAGGCTATCCCAGCATGCATTTAGCAAGAGGCAGAGTACCCCCAGGCGGCAACCTCCAGTTCTGAAAAGGAAAGCCAATGTGGAAGCGCCTTAGACTTGCTTTCTTTACGATTGGCAACTCCTCTAGGTGCAAAAAGAAATCCAATTGTATGGATGTCTATGAGAAAATTATCAAATGATCACTTTTCAATTTGTTACCTCAGTAAACATTGTGAACATGAGTTTATGCTCTCAGTCGCTGGTTTCAAGTCTTTTTCAATTCAGCATCATGTCTATTTAGTAAATGATGGTCCCATTTAGAGTAAAATAGACGATTAAGCAGGGTATGTTTAAGGGTGGGCTATCTTGTGATTGACATGTCGCTTCCACTACCAGAGCTGTACAAAGCCTCTCTATCTCACTCTTTTGCAGTCCAAATATGGTAACTTTAATGATTGCAAAATACGAAGATGCCGAAATCCAAGAAAGCAATGGCCCAAATGTTGAATTTAAGGCTTCAAAACCACAGTCCAAAAACCAATGGACGTTTATGAGATTAAATTGGATTGATATGAATGCAAGTTTAACTGGGACAATGCCACTCACGAAACTGACGAAAGCCACTATGATGAAAACTCCATTTGGATAAAAGGATTTGTTGAAATCACGATAACTCATCTATGCATGTTTTTACAATTATGTTACAGAGTGAAAGTTCTTCCCTCGCCAACTCTTTGATGAGTGCAGACACCAGCTTCCGAGTAAGCCCAACTGCAGCCAAGTTCAATTTCTCATCAAGTAACTCATGAAATGAATATTAATTTGTGTCAAAGCACAAAATTGGGAAAAAAACTTGAGACACACAGGTATACTTAACTAATCAAGTGTTTTATTAATCAAAAAGTAAGTCAAAATAAGTCAAACAAATGGAAGGGAGGAATCTGTAAACTCTATAGGAGTGGTAGGGCTAAAAAGTGCTGCATTGACATTGAGCTGTAACACCAAGGAAAATAAACTCAAAGCCACAACACAGTAATATGGGCTGAGAGGAGATCTGCCAACAAAGACTCTCTACTGCTCAGGCTTTAATGCATGCGGCACACCGGGCCCAGGTGTGTCTCATGCTGCTGATTACGCTCACATCAAGTCTGCAGCCTTGGAGATAGAAAGCACAGACATAGCAGAGCGACCAAACAGAAGGACCATCACATTATCGACAGCTGACCTAAAGCCAGCAAGGTTGGTCACTATGCCACTTTGCCCTGATGATGGCACATAAATGGAAAGCCAAGGGATCACTAGCTATCCTGAGAGGGACATGACTGTCTGTCCATTCAGGACAATAAATACCTTTGAGACCTTGTGATTTTCATGGCATCCATCCTATAGGTGTTCAAACATTTAACAGAAAAAGCAAAAATGTCAACCTCATAGTGGCTCTAGAAACAAAGTAAATGGATCACTGAAGTCATTAGGGTACATATGTTGGCATCATGACTGTAAAAAGTGAATGGCAACCCATCTTAGAACCACGTTGCTGTTGCCTAAAAAGTGGCAGCAAGTTTCTCTGGTAAAAGCTAAAAGGTAGCCAGTGGAAACAGATCCAGTTTGACACAGAGGAAATGATTGTAACTTCTGATGCACACGTTTCCATGAATGTTTTACAGGTTTTCCCAATTGATTTTGCACGCTGTCAGTAGGTATGTGATGTTAGGGCCACTGCCCTTAATGAAGCTATAAAAAACACTTGTAAAGCAGAGATTGTGCACATTCATCTGCAGCCTATTCAAAACAGGACATTCAGCAGGACTTTACAACTATGAGGCATTGATAGATCTCAATACCTTCTCTTTGAATGCCTTCCCACAGTCGCCAATTCAGTTAAAGGAAAAGGGTAAGCAGCTGGTCAGTGATCACTGACAACCCATTCAGCAATGTGAAAGGGTCAACCCAGGTCAGTGCTCATCTTGTAGAGTCTCAAAAAGGGGTGATTAATTAAACTTATCTTAAGTTATTACGACTAAATCTTTCCAGAGAGACGGACGGAGAGAGAGACAGCGAGGGTTAGACAGCGAGATCGTGAGCACAAGACAGAAACAGAAAGGTCATGTGTGGGCAAGCAGGCAATGGGAATGAAGCGTAGGCTCTGCTGAGAAGGAGGGAGGTGAATCTGGAACTTTATTTGGTAATTATGTAATGAAATGTGTGTTTAATTCTTTACTTTAGCAGAAATGTATTCAGACTTCAATGCAGATTCTCTGGTAACACTGAAACAAATAACCTGTAACAGAAATGTCATATCAAACAGCTTCAAACGTTTTCTATAACTATTATGTATAACTTGTGCTCTTTCAGTACTTGTGTAAGAATTATAGTCAACAGGTTAATGTGATGTTGAAGTATCTTGATGTTGATGCCTTGTCTGACACATTGCTTTATATTTAAATATAACCTCAGCTGAATTTTAACATAACTAAGGCCACCTGCTTTCGTCCGTCAATGTTCCCATATTGGCCTCAGTAAATCCACTGTGAGCAACAAGACTATTTCAGTCTTTTACTAACGGATCAGTGTGAAGGAATTAGGTTGCATTAAACCCGTGAAATGTTTTTCCTGTACCAATGTGAGGGTCCTTGGACAGAGGATGTCACATGTGTACATATTATAAAGACCAATGAGGCAAATTTGTGATTTTGGGTTGTACAAAACTTGAACTTAAATTGAATTAAATTGAGTAAAAAAATTGACAGAAATGGAATATATAATAAATTATTATGATTTCATTAGTGTAATCACCTGAAACCTTGATGAGCTTGTACCAGCGTTCATGTATTGCTAAATCGCCACTCTACCTCACTTAAAGTCAGCATCCCATGCGGACGTGCGTATCCCCCTCGTCACGCTCTTTTGGCTGTGTCCTGTCTCTTCTCCAGCCAGCCGGTGGATCAGAGCAACAGGGCAAGCACCCCTCTCTTGTGTTGGGGTAATTGTGTTTTTGTATGAGCTGTCCGGCTGCATTACAGTAGCCAGGACCCAGTGTCTACCTTGCTCCCATCACTCGGGCTACTGGGGCTTGACAACGTTGGCAAACAAACACAGCTTTCATCGGGCTATACTGATTCAAAACCATCCTTGTGAGCTGATGAGATCAGATACATTCTCTAAAACATCTCTATATTATAGCAAAGGAGTGAAACTGGAGGGGAGAGGAAAACGACGTAGGGGGAGGTTGGTTGAAGGATTGGATCGTAATGTGTGTGGTGTTATGTCTTATTGTGCTGCTGCACAGACATAACCGATAGGATAGGAAAGGCAGGGAGGTGGCAGACAGACACATTGAATACAATGACGGGCAGACAAACAGAAAGGCAGTGAGGAAGACACAAAGGCAAAAGACAAAGAGACAGAAGAGGAAGGGAAGCGAGAGTAAGATGAGCCAAGACCAAGCAACAAAAAGGCAGAGTCAGAAGAAAAATGGCAATCAGGGAGACAGACATTTGAAAAACCAAACATGAGTAGTATGTGCAAAGGTAGGTGGTAGACAGACAGACAGCCAAATAGGCTAATCTAATGCACTACCATCCAGTGTGCCTTGTGTGAGAATGTGCTGATATGGGGCTTAGCCGGAGGAGGATTTTCACCCTTTAGTTTGGCTCTTCTGCTAAGTAGCATTGCGATACAATCAGCCGCTGTACAGGCCGTCTGTGTGTACATATGGAATTCCATTAACCTTTCTGGCTCCTGTTGGTTAAATGTCAGCATGGTGCATGAAATTGAATTGGTCATTGATTCAGAAGCAGGATGATTCTCTCACTTAGTTGGATACAAGTAGCATACAGGCGAAGTAAATCTGTATGTTCCTTGCTGGGAACAAACTAAATCCTAAATAGGAATGCTCATGGCTGTAGGACTTCTGTGAAGACAGAAAGTTTACTCAGCTTTTCTAAAGGACATTTTCCTCCTTTTCTTAGATGAAAAGAACAGTCACTTAAAATCACAATATTCATAGGAACTGGAGTGGTAGGATGTTTGTAGGTCACTTTAAGTGAATCCATTACAATGCATGAAGTGTAATTTATCTTCCATAGTTCACGTCGTGTAATGAACAATGTCAGATTGAGGGTAATGCCTAATTTAATTTGCCTACTTGTGCTGATGCAAATGTATACTGATACATGTCAATTCGTTCTTCCATAGCCGATGCTGGCTAAAAGCTGTTGACGCTTTGCTTGTGTTAATGTTGATTGAATGAACTCGTGCAATGCAATTCATCAAAACATCAGCTTGTTCCATTATCTGACTTTAATAATGAAAATAGGGTAAAGTAAGTCCAGAGCTGGAAACAGAGACAGCTTGCCTTGAAAGTAAAAGTTTTGCATTTTCAAGCGTAAACAAAACAAATTAAACCTAAATAATTAACATATTACATTTATAAAGTCATATTTTTAGATATCTTTATAGAATTATTCATTAAATTAACTATTTTGATTAATTTTAAATGTAGATTTAATTTAAACTTAAGCTTTATTGCTGTCTCGGTTGTCATCTACTGTTACTGCTCTCCTTTTTGGAACCAGATGGCAAGTATTTTCAGTAAAGAAGCCCTGATGAACTGGCTGTATGCTATAATTACTAGCAACAAGCAAACAAGCATAGTGGAGCATTTAGCAACCTAAGAGCCAGATATCACTATTGTGGTTCTCTGGGGGTAACTGTATAGCAGTGACTTTATGGCTCCTGCCTGAAGAAGATTAAAGATATACAAATATATAGTTGTACATTATGAGGCCTAGGGTGAGTTAGGTTTTTTAATGCACATAGAGATTCAGCCCTTTGGTTTCAGGTTTGTGTACATGTACAGCAGGGATTGGACCTTGATGCAGACACTGACCTGATGCATTGCCTTTTGTTTTGAGTGTTGTGGAGTCAGGGAGTGGGCCATGACACACTCCCTATTGTCTTGTGCATTATCCCTCATGTCGGTTTTTGCCCTGCCTTTTACCCTACCCGCTATTATCTTCCTCTCTAGTTTTAAAGATTCATCCTCTGGGTCCAAGGTTGCAGATGTCTGAGGGTGGAAGCTGGGATATTGGTTGGGTTTTGTCAGGGATTTGAGGGAGGTTCAGTTTGTTTTTTGTATTGTATTTAACCTTTACCCAATAAGGTAATTTGAAAATCTTAAAGTCTTACAGAAACTAAACGAGGAGTTTTTTACTTCGTGATTTCCATAATACTTGAATTAGCCATTCCAATACATTATAGGACATCGCAGCTGGATTTGAGGCCAACAGAGACTGCCTTATCCGCTATTAGAAAACACGGTATAACAACCACAAAGGAGGGGCAAACACGTATTTTCTAGTTTGACACAGTACAACTTGATTTTAAACTTTTAGCATTTTGAAATCGATATTTTGCTTTTCTGCTGAATATATATATATATATATATGCTCTACAGTCCTGCTGCATGCATAAACAAATCCTGACCTTTGTACTCATTTGTGGAAGCTCAATATTAATGGAAAAAAGGGGGGCAGAGGCTGAGAGGCAGCAAGGGATAGCTTTTGGAATATATAGGAGCTCGGATGCTAAAACAATGAGGAGAGGTAACAATCCTGCAGCTCAGGAGGTCAGAGAATCGATGTGCGAGGATTACATGGTGCAATGTGAATGTCGATAGGTCAAGAGACATATTCGCTAATGAAGCTGAGTTATGACTCATTCATTTAGCTGCTGGCCACACGCTCCACTGTCTGCTATGCCTTAGTACTTTCTTTCTTTATTATTTCCCTGTTTATCTTTCTTGCTTGCTTGCTTTCCATTACTTTCTCTCCTTTCTCACATGCTCACTTCTCCTATTGTTTTCAGTGCTCCTTCAGCTGCTTTCTTTCTCTTTATCTCCAGCTTTATTCTTACCCCCTTGTGCCAGAATCAACCCGCCTACCATCATGCTCTCCCACTCTACGCTCTTTGTTTTTACCCTCATATCTTCTTTCTCTCTCTCTCAAGCTCTTTCTCAATGCTCTCAAGTTGCTCGTAACCAAATCTCAGTGTTCTCCATTTCCTTCCTACTAATACCCACCTAATACCCCCTCTCTCTCTCTCTCACACACACACACACACACACACACACACACACACACACACACACACACACACACACACACACACACACACACACACACACACACACACACACACACACACACATCTTCACAGTCTAAGCATTAACACAAAGTCCATCTAAAAACAGTCCAGGTTTTTGCAGAAGCCACACTCACATATCTTTGAAAATAAAGCCCTGTCATCTAAGCGTCATTGATCCCCACTGAAGACCTGCTCCTGACAACTGATGGAGAAAATGTCACTCAAAAAGATGTGACAAATCTGTCAAAATTTCTACCCAACAGCACCAAAGTTACAGCGAAGACTCTCTGAGAATTATTTTACTTACTTGACTTCTGCTATGTTTCTCAATAAGGTGACAGACTGCAGTATATTTGCATGTCTGTACAATTGAAAATACATGCAACAAATGCAACAGTAAAACAATGTGACAGGGTTGGAGCTGTGCGACATTGTATAGAGATGCAGAAGGGGATTGTAGAGAGATGCTGTTATCTGTGTAACACTGGGCCAAATCACAGCTTTTAGCACTGCTTTCATAACCACTCTCTAGGCAGGCAGGCACTCTTTGCACTAAAACACTCAAACTCTTTCATCAGCAAATTGGGAGTTTCTCTTGTTCTTAACCTTGCCTTTCCACTCAGCTGCATTATCAGGGTCTGCTCATATAAACACCTGCCAAGATGGTGACAGAGTGGCTGAAATGTACCTCCCTTTTAGTCATGAACCATTTGTATATATTTGTGCAATAGACTTTGTGTCTTTGCTGCCTTGTATTATTCTGGCTTTTAGACTTATTAGGTTTCAGGTTTGTGTTACCAATTGCATTATACCAGGAGCTCAATTTCCCAGTTTGTTTGAAGGCATGCTATAAGAGAGTAAGACAACTACAAAGGACAGGCAGAGGTACAGAGGCGAAAAATGACATTTCCAGCTGAGTTTTGAGCTTTTGTTAAGACCATTAAAAGTGAACACAATACTTCATTCGCCAAACATGCAGCCCACATGCTGAATTTTTGGGACATCATAGCAACACTGAAGAAATAGAGACATTTTAGAAAACAATATTACACAGCGTGGTGACGAATGAAAAGAATGTCTAAATTGTTGAGCCTGTGAAACTCTACTTGGGGGATAAACAACATTTTTCCAGAAAA
This sequence comes from Anoplopoma fimbria, assembly GCF_027596085.1. Classification (NCBI taxonomy): domain Eukaryota; kingdom Metazoa; phylum Chordata; class Actinopteri; order Perciformes; family Anoplopomatidae; genus Anoplopoma; species Anoplopoma fimbria. The sequence continues at coordinate 19,866,531 of NC_072461.1, forward strand.
TATTCCCTTATTTGGTGTTTTGATGATGATAGTTAAGATAGCTATTTAATATTTTTGGCGAGAATCTAATTTCCTTTCATTTGTGTATGAGTAATCTTAATTAGGCTAAAACAGAAGTGAGAGGAACGAGATAACCAACAATGAACTGAATGCCGTAATGTCTACTCAAACTTTTAGGTAATGTTAACACCTAGCGAACTATGGTCACCTCCATGGTCAACTATGAAGCTCTGCAGCTTTCCTTGTTTTCCCACAACTCCCCAGCTCTAGAAGCAATAAATCCCCACATCTCGGCTCTTGTGCAGAGTTAAGGTGTGTTCGCACCAAATAGTACCAACAGTACCTCATATTTGTACAGAGACCAGACAAAAATCCATGTTTATAAATGTATTTATGTTAAACATTGACACTCTATGTTATAAACATAAATGTGGCTGCTGAATTTATGTCTAAATTACTTTATTTTTAGTGTTCCTGGAGCAGCTACGATGTTAGCATAGCCCAGCACAGATCGATCCAAACACCTTTCAGAAGTATTTTTAAAGTTGTTTGCGTTTTGTTTTTCAGACAGACCTGACAACAAAGCATGAATTCAGAAATGTTATTAATCTGCATAATTATTTCAGCATCTTTTTTATCTGTTTATTCCAATTAAATAACTGCAAAAATCAGTTTATATTGGGTTCATACTGCTGTAGTAAACCAGCCTGCGTGTGGCTTTGGTTTCCAACATATATGGGACTTCCACAACATGCACAAACAGCAGTAGTGGTTACTGTGGCCATGTTTGATGAAACGTTGGTCTCTACACGGAGGTAACATCCCTCCTCTCCGGCTTCTCTAAAGCAATTGAAGCAAATTACCACAAATTATCCCGCTGTTGAATTTGTGCAAGTAACTGAAGTGAAATTTTTTAGTTCGCATTTGGTGTGAACACATCATTAGTCATATTAGTCGATGTGAAGCGTACGATTCTGTTTGGCACAAGAACCCTTTTTCAGCCTCAGTAGAGAGATGATTTCTGCAAGACAAATCTCTTTAATTAACCAACCTACCTGCCTAGCACCAAAAAACCGGCAGACGCAGTTTGCGCCTAGCTGTTGAACATAGTGGAGTGTTACTTGGACCAGACCTATAAGGGAAATCTGGCTCTGCAGCAGGCAATACACAGGCTAGAATGTACAATGGCTCAATGAAAAGACAGCAGTTAGATTCATGTTTTAACCAGTGGGCAAACTACTTTTCTAAAAAATATTTAAAGAGACAGATATTTCCCTCAGGCATTGATGAAGACCAGACCAGAGTTAAAAGGAAAATTATTATTGGACTTTAATTCATGAGGTTGACAGAAACACATTTCCAAATCAATCCTAATGTTGCGTTATGAAGGGTGTGTTGGCAACTATTTGCTAACATGTTCATCATGGAAAAAAACCCCAATCATACTGCTTTGATAGGACAATACTATGAGGAAACTAACATAAACGTCATGGAATTATATTTCAAAGTTCTCCAAAATCTGTCTTTGTCCTTTGCCATCTGTTTCACTTCTGTGTGGGGTTTCCGATTCCCTGTTATGTCTGTTGTAAATCACAATGGCCGCCATGAGATTGAAGTAAATTAGGGAAGTTCACCTGAAGACCATGAGTCTCTCTGCCTTTAGTGACTTAATGCACACTGCAGTGCTGTAAAGCCAGAATTAAGTCCTGCAGGCTCTTAAGAATCCCACTTATCCCACGGTTCAACACCTCACTTTCCTTTTACACTTGCAAAGTTAATGTGCTGTAGATAAAATGAATAGATCCCTCATGCTCGACTGGAGAAGGGTGAGAGTTTCACTCTCCTAAAACCTTTTTGCATATTATAGTCCAGGGAGAGAGAGAGAAAGGCTGGTTATTTGAATCCCAAAATGCAACTATATTCAGGAATCTGAGATAACCAAGGTGACACTATATCGACTACAAACATTACAAAAGTCAAATCTATAAATCACATGTTTAAATGTAAAATACATTCTCGGTTGTTTCTTTTTTGTAACTCTGACTTGTAATGTAAATCATGACCGGTTGGTCCTTTGACTTTACCTGTATTTTGCTCCATGAAGACAATTTCTTTGAGAAGAAAAAACTAAAACCTCACAATTTTTCCCAATCGATTCCAATCTCTGCTTTGTGTTTGTCTGCTTGGTTTGAGCCCAACCAGCGTCCACGGCCGCTGGGACTGATGGTGGACAATGCACAATGGAGTGCTGACTTGATTTCCTATTACCCGTGCTGGAGGAACTCTTTTGTCTGTGGATGGCCACAATAATAGAGTGTAATGAGAGAATTGAGGTGCTTGCGGAGGAGTAGTGCAGTGCAACAAGAGGGCCAATTTCTTCTCTCTAAATTTGTTTGTGTTTCCCCCCTGAAACCGTTTCCTCCTTGTGTCAACTCCTAATAGCATTCAACACATTGAGAGATAGCCAGAGAGTGTGTGTTGGTGTTTTTGTGTATGTAACAATTGTACTTTATGTACATGTGAGCGAGAAAAGAAAGCGTATATGCAAATGTGGGTGTGTTACTTTGATTCTGTTCTCTCTGGTCGCTATCGGTTTCTGAGATCAAGCCACAATTTCTCATCTCCTCCTCTTTTCTACGCTGTCTCTCTCTCACGTCGGCCATCTCGCTTTTTCTCGATCTCTTCATCCTCCTACTGTCTGTTTCTCTCTCTTTCCCCTCCCTACTGACTGTTCCTGTGGGGTTTCTTTGGGTGTATCTTTCCTGTTTCCTCGCCCCCATCCAATGCAATTTTCTCTTTATCAACATTTGATTTCCACTGAGTGAGTTGTCCTCTGCACAGAGAGAGACAAGAAAGAAAGGGACATGGTAGAAAAATAATTCAGGAAGCACTGTTTATCTAACTTCCCCCTCTTCTCTTTCAGGTTTTCAATCGCTCTTTATCTCCTTCTACCTCTCCTCCCTTTTTCACTCACTCTGTTTCTCTACCACACAAACTCCTGCCAAATGTGTCTCCTGCGTGTTAGCAGATATGACCATCAGCTCGTATCAACAAACCTCCGTCCCCTCTTAGTTACTGTTGCTTTCCAATTTAGCATGGCATAGCTGCAGTTGTGCGGAAACCTTATATGTTAATAAAAACTTTAATTTTCAGGAAATAAGTGTTTTTAACACTGAGTCGTCAAAGTTGATATTGTGTCTTGTGGTCAGATACTTGCGTTTGACATGATATTATTATTGTAAAAAAATATATTCTTAAACAGGCCCTATTATGCTATTTTCCGGGTGCTTATTTTTATCTCAAGTTACAGTTACAACATGTTTACATGCGCTAATGCTCATAATCCGCCTTGTTTTTCTCATCCTGGCTGTCCTGCAGAACCTCTTCTCACCCTCCATCTGAAATGCTCTGTTGTAGCGCTTGCCCCTCCCTCCAGAAAGCAAAGTCTGCCCTGATTGGTCAGCTAGCCCGCTCTGTTGTGATTGGTCAACATTTCACATTTAAAAAAAATCTTCCTCCGGAGCTTCAGCTCCGTCTCTCTCTTTTGTTGTTTGAGGGCGGGCCAAACTAGCCGGAAGGAGTTTTACGTCACTTCCGGGATATTATGACCTCATAAAGTTATGGAAGTGAAGGAGAGAATTCAATCGAGCCGTTTCAGGTAGCTCAGGAGCAGTGATTCTGAGGGGGAGGGTAACTCCTTTTAGGCGTGCACTTCAGGTTTAGGCCACTTTAAATGGAGTTACAAGATTTTTGACCAGTGAATGTCGAGATAGTGTTCTGTCCGTCATTGATATGAACGGCCGCTCAACAGCTGCGGCCACATAGATGGCTAGTTAAGCTAGTCTCCTCAGCAAGCACTTGCATCTATAATCACAATGTTGACATCAGAGCTAAACTTTATTAACAGCTAAACTCCATGCTTTCTCCTGGCCAGGTCTGGACGAGGAACGCTGTCAGTCAGATATGCAACCACCTTCACCCCTGTGCCAACTTAAGGTAGTGTGAGTCAGTAGAAAGTAAAGTTCATCTCAACAATGCTCTTTCCCTAAACCTGACTTAATGTCTTGTTGCCTAAACCTACCTCCCTTACAAAACAGAAGTTATTTTGAAGGACACAGCATGTAACAAACTTCAATTGAAACACCATCCCGACACAATGAAAATCAGCTCTAGAAAGGTACCTAGTGCGTCTATCTCAGATGCCAAGGGGCAATGACCCAGCGTATTTGATGAGTTAGGAATTCAGAGTTGGGGTTTGGTGAACAGTCAATTTTGATCGTCTGCTGTTTTCTTAATTTCCTCCTGCCTTTGTTCATCAAGGTCTATTCTCCATCCTTGATTGGCTTTAATACGCTGAGCCCCACCTCCACACAAGCCTCCCACACACACAAACACACGCAGTGGCTGCAGAGCAATGGCCCTCATTGGAGTCATTCTCCAAGAAAGAAAGACGAAATATCCCTCTCTCATTTTGCTCCCACGCCTAAAGACATCCATTGTGACAAATTCATAATTCAAAGTCCTTTTAATGATGTGATTAAAAAGTCATTTTGAGCTTCTTTGCAATCCCCCCCACCCTAATGCGCACACACTAACACACACACACACACACACACATTTTAACAAGTCTTTTTTTTACTCTGTCTCACCCTACACTTTGTCTGCAGAGTGAAAGTTTATAATTTGCTCTTCATGAAGGCTAACTCTTAATGAGCCCCCAGCCCCCTCCTACTCACATCCCTGCTTTTTCTCCTCTTTGATCTTTTAGGGTGCATTTGATCATTTGTTGTGCCCCGTGTTGGATGCAGATCCATCGCAGCTCATTGCGTAAAGTCCCCTGGGAGAGCTTAATGGTGGATGAGTGGCAAGATGGCTAACGACTGGAGTTTATTATAAGGCCATATCGCTTACATTTGATCAACTCTGATTCCAATTCTGTCAATCAATAGAAAACGTTCAGGTTCTGGTATACAATTGTTTTTTTATTGCCACTGCTGAATGCCTTTACCCACAAGCCCATTTAAAAAGAGCATAGATGAATATCATGGATTATGAAGAAAGAGTTACAATTAAATATAATAGCATCACAGATGCACAGGAAACATTAATGAAATGTTAATTCTTTTTTTCTTATTTATTGCTGGCAAGTTAACAGTTGAAAAAAATAGTAGAAAAAAATGCTTGGGGCGCAAAATGTTTTTCCCATTTTCAAATCATCAGGCCCATGTCTGATTCTAACCAACAACACCACTCACAACGGCATGTAGAATGTGAGAAGTTGTTTTCTAGTAAATACTAGCTACAAGCAACTAGCTTGGATTTGAGGATAGTTAGGACTATGACTCTTTATTTTCTCTGGTTTCATACAGGAAACTGTTTGTGGAAAGCAACAATCTCCCTCATTTCCAGCAGATTTAGCTCCCAAAAACTAAGAACTATGTTTGTGCAGTGATTACCCTTCATAAAATGATTCCCGATTTTTATAAATCATACATTTGAACTTCTGTCTGCCATACTGCAAAAAGGTGTCAACTGTGATGTTGATGGAGAAGTGGCAGCTTGAGACTTCACCTAGGCAAAAATTCTTATAGATCAGTTTATAATCCAGTTCCACTTCACACAACCCCTTATATTAATCAAGGCCACAACCTATATGGTAGTGTGTGTATGCAGTAGTGTGTGCATGCCTTCAAATAAGCATTTTAATAACAACAATATACAGTATTTTACTGTTGTGTCTTAATGGTGTAAGAATCAATATCACAACAAAGTGAACAAAACCAATAAAAATCTATACTATCTTTATTTCACAGCTGACCAGAGCTATGCTGTTTGTGTGTGTGTGTGTGTGTGTGTGTGTGTGTGTGTGTGTGTGTGTGTGTGTGTGTGTGTGTGTGTGTGTGTGTGTGTGTGTGTTATATTTCGGGTGTGTGTGTGTATGTGTGTATACATAAGCGTAGGAGTATGTGCATCTCTATCCAAAGCAGCATCAATCCCTGTATTGTACAATTATTGTATTTGTGTATCTCTGTGTCCCTTTCTCTATCTCTGTGTATCTCAGTGAATATCTGTGTGTGTGTGTGTGTGTGTGTGTGTGTGTGTGTGTGTGTGTGTGTGTGTGTGTGTGTGTGTGTGTGTGTGTGTGTGTGTGTGTGTGTGTGTGTGTGTGTGTGTGTGTGTGTGTGTGAGTGTGTGTGTGAGTGTGAGTGTGTGGAGACAGACAGATCCGTGGGCACAGTAGCTATTATGGAGCCGACAGAGCCAGGGCGCTCCATTAATAAAACAGGCAGAGGCAGTCGGAGGTTGGTCCCTGGATAGCTGGCCTGGCTTTTTCCACTGTGTGCGTGTGCATGTGTGTGAGTGTGTGTGTGTGCGTGTGTATAAAAAAGCAGATGTGTCATTGAGGAAAGACCACAATGGGTTGGTTAGAATAATACAGTTACAGCAACCCCCTGCTACCAGCACCACCCTGCTGTCCCTGTGTGGTCCTGACTCATCTTTTACACATTCTCTCTCACACACACACACACACACACACACACACACACACACAAACACAACTACACACACACAGAGTAACTGGTCATATGCCAGCTGCCGACAAAGGTGTGTGTGTGTGTGTGTGTGTGTGTGTGTGTATCTAAAGAAAGGTTGTGGTTTTTCACTGTGTGGTAGAGAAGGTCTGTGTGGGCATGTCAAGGTGAATTGTAAGTGTATGCTTATTTCTAGGTACGTGGCTATGCATGTGTGTGTACGTGTAAGTGTGTATGTGTGTGAGAGTGTGTGCGTGTGAAAAAGTGAGAAGTGGACAGTTGTGTTACTGTGTGTTTCCCGTGTCCAGCCTTGCTGAGGGGTTAAAATTAGATGAAGCAGGAAAGGGATAAGGAAACAATCCATCCTGCAGGATGTAGCGCAAAGGATACACACACCAAACACACACACTCACACATATAGCACACGTGTTAAAGCACACATGAAAACTACGCCTGTGTGCAAAACTCAGACCCACACTCACTTCTCCGGCTTCCTGTCCACACACCTACACATCCACAAAGACACATTTATTCCTTCCCAGAATGAACAAACACGCTGTTAAGATAGCGTACCCAATGACACGCACACATTGCTTTGTAACTCTTACTTTAGCACTCTCTCATCTGCCAAAAAAAAGGAAAAAAATCCAGCGACTTGTCCAACATAAGAGGTGACGTGGTGTCGGGCCATGATGGAGCACTGCAAAACACCACCATTAAAATAAATGGTCAGGCTGTCACAGCATCAATTAAACTGACAGCCTCTCTCTCTCTCTCACACACACACACACACACACACATAGACACACAGATCAGGCTGACTTTATTTCTCCTCCATCCAAACTCTATCGCTCATTCTCCATCTCCTCCCAGCTCCCTGTAGGCCCCCTCTCTCTCTCTCTTTCTCTCTTTTATTTCATCCTCTGTGACTTGCTCATTATCTCTCTCAGGCAACAGTTCTGTCTCTCTGATCAATCCCCCCTGTCTCTCTCTTTTTTATCCAGATATATCCTTTTCTCTCCATCCAATATTCCTCTTCTTTTTTTTACCCCTTCCCTGAATCTCTGACATGGCCATTTGGCCTTAGACATGACTAATCACTATCACAGCTTATCAGACTTGTGCTTTGGCCCCACTGTTCGGTTCTGGCCTGCCCGCTACGTGTGTTTGTGTCTATGTGTGTGTGTGTGTGTGTGTGTGTGTGTGTGTGTGTGTGTGTGTGTGTGTGTGTGTGTGTGTGTGTGTGTGTGTGTGTGTGTGTGTGTGTGTGTATGAGTTGGTTGGTGGGAAATAGGCTCAGTCATGGTCGGAGTGACAGTGCCAAATCTAAACATGGGGTTTAGAGATGAAGGGCCTGTTTGGAGCAGCACCTGGTGCCAGCTGTTGCTGCTCTTTCTCTCCTGCTATCTAATGGACTCTTTGTACTCTATTTCCGCGGCAGTACAACTCCACTGCAGAGTACGTTCATTCTGGAGATAAATCTTTTGCATCACCAAACTGCTGGTAATCCTGATTTGGGTGTGTTATGAATATTCCATCTACTAATCTAGAGAGACTTTGGACGAGAAGCACAAAGTGACCATGCCCATTATAAAACTAATATTTTAAAGAAGGTATCCTCTCCATCCTTTTATGGATTATGCAGTCGTACATGAACACAACACTTTCTGCCAAAGTTGAAACAGTTTTCTTTTGTATTTGATTTTGTCTATGCTAAGAAGTTAGAATTTAGAAGAGTTAGAAGTGGGCGGGCTCAGTTGGACCAGGATGATGCCACACACCGTGTACCAATGAGAGTTTAGCAACATTTGAGACCAAATGTAATGACAGGTGTGCGCTTATATATTTGTGTCGCCAGCACTGTCAATCAATTCTGATGAAACCTCACCTACCTCCCACTGAAGCATGCAGCTTAGCTGAGTTTTTGACTGTTGAACTCTTAATAAATTATTACTAAGAATGCTTTTTATTTTAAACTTTAACTTTGATTATTCCTTTTCTGTAGTCATGTAAATAAAACATTTTAGAGAACACTTTTGATATGAAAGTGATTTTTTTAGGGGCTTTGATGAATATATCAAACTCACTCTTACAATGGAATGTGTGTTACTACTCATTAAGTGCAATATGATAACTCAATCCAAGATCAATAGAGCTACAGTAGTTGTTAATAATTCATTGACAATTAATCTGTTGATTCATATTTATATTAATGCTTTAGTCAATCTGAAGATTTTTAAAAAGTGTTAAAAATGTCTAGGCTGCAGAACTTTTAACAAACGTTCTACAGCCTTAAGATATTGAATTTACATTTTTTTTGTAGAAAAGTAGCAAATCCTCACATAGTGAAGCAACCCCACCTGAAGGTAATAAGTTTATTTTTTCTGAGGCATCAACCGATCACATGGTCACGAACGTCAATCCCGAACAGATATATCCAAATCCCTGTAGTCGGTACTGCGCAAATCTCTTCAAATAATTGCTGTAACTGTCGCAAATAAGCATTTCTGCCTGTAGGAATATTTCTATGAATATTGTTAGTACCGTATTTTCCGCACTATAGGGCGCACTGGATTATAAGGCGCACTGTCAATGAATGGTCTATTTTCTATCTTTTTTCATATATAAAGCGCACCGGACTATAAGGCGCATTAAGCGAAACAAAACAGTCAGTCAGTCAAACTTTATTAAACGTGTTCACAATAACTCTCAACATTGTTCAAACGTTAATGAGCGTATTCACAATATTCTCGCAGCTGCTCTATTCCCATGTTCTACTGCGTGACTGATAGCCTTGAGTTTGAAGTCCGCGTCGTAAGCGTGTCTCTTGACAGGAGCCATTTTGGGGTCCTTATCCACACACACTGTAATATTATGGTGAAGCACAGGATGTATTACTCCGCGACGCTCCTGACTACGGTAGCCGTAATGTTGCTGCGGTGCGGCTTTGTAGTTTACTAAGTCTACTGAAACATGTTGACAGAGCGCCGTGGACCAGACAACACCGCTTCGAGGTCAGTAAGCACAACCAGAATTAATCCATATATAAGGCGTTCCGGATTATAAGGCGCACTGTCGTTTCTTGAGAAAATTAAAGGCTTTTAAGTGCGCCTTATATTGCGGAAAATACGGTATTTGGCATTTTCGTGTTGTTTATTCGTCACAGCCCAAGTGTAAAGGCCTATAGTCAGTGTTGTCCATTAGGAGCTGTAGTTATATTGTTTGTTTGTTTGGAGGCTGATGGATTCCGGTGATTTTGTTAAACTGCGAGGAGGTTTATGATATCATCTAGCTGTTACAGTCACCGAGCAGATTATTGTTTTCAATTAAGCCCACCTTCTCAATCATGTCACTGCCAGCTTTGCACAAGTTGCTGCTGGTCTTTCTCCCAGCCCATACCTTGGACACACTATGAAACTAGAGGACGTAGTCTTTCTCTCTGTCTCTCCAGTAATCCTGTCCTGTAACAGCTGCAGCTTTTACAGTACATACACACAACATGATGTAGTCAGCAGCACAATGTGTGTTTGTGTGTGTGTGTGTGTGTGTGTGTGTGTGCGTGTGTGCGTGTGTGACGGTGACCTAATTGCTGGGAGGTGGGGCTGGCCGTTTCCTGTGTTTATTTTCTTGTCATTAGCAGTGCACGCAGGGAAAAGGCAGTTCCTACTCTCGGTCACTTGGACAGTCAGTTGACCGGGCCTTTCCATGTCACTGGAGAGATGGTGAGAAGAAGCAAACATAAATCCCTTTTTACTGGGATTAAAAAAACAGGGTAATAGGCTAATAAAATATTTGCCACGCTCCTCTGTTAATAAACATATTGCTCTTAGACAAATAACAGGCGGGAGTGTGCTCGACAGTCAGTTATTCCACAATAAAAAATGTCACTTTTTATGAAATGTGTCACAATAAGTCTATAATAGCAGTTCATATCAAATAATGTAGGCAAAATCTGAACTGGAGTTTCTAATCAATTGAAGGTGCTATAAGGCATTAACCACATGACCTTATTACTTATATTTGCCATACGAACACTTTACAATGATTGACAAACTTGAAGACTGGAATAAGAATTAACTTAATATGTAGCATCATGTATGTTGGTCCATGATATATATTGTTTAATTCATGTTTTACTTTCTGATCTCCAAATAGTTTATATAAGCAGCCTTAGGAATATCCCAGTGTATTCCCAATTAATTTATTATTTTCATAGTGCTCGCCACCATTTCTATCCCTTACGGTAACATTATACTCAAGAAAGTAACTGACTGTTTGACTAGTGTCCCCTTAGTTACTGTAGCTGTAATAAGCCTGTCAAACTTTCCCTTCTCATACTGCACACCTGCAGTTTACATCGATAACAATGCCAGCTTGTTATCCATAAATCCATTGTAAGTTTTGAAACGATTGACTTCAGACAGGTAGACAAGAGCAACTTCTCATTGCTAGCTGGCGATCATTTGTTTTGTCACCTTTAACGGAAACTGTCACTGGCAGATTTAATTAGCCATAGCTTGTAGCTAATTAAGCTATCTTAGCTCCATGAGTTGGTAAAACACGGCCTCTGGCTGTCTCCAGCTGACTCATTTCATAACATGGTTCTTGTAAAATGGGTCTTTAATATGCAATTGTTGGCTACATGCATGATATTGTACTAAAAGCCTGATGCTAAAGCTGCATGTCTCAGATAATAGGTCTATGAGTATGAGTTTGGTCTTCCAATTTAAATAAAGAGCATGTCAGAGTTGCAAACACTAGCAACATTACCAAATCTAAGAAATTACAAATCAAGCTATAAAGCATAATTAATTATTACAGGAAACAACTTTAAATTTGGAAAACCCTCCTCAAATGCTTTGATATTAGAACAGATAAATTAAGTTGCACAAACGTTTGACTGGCAACCAGATCATGTGCAAATGATACACAGAGGACTCTCTGTGGACAGGACTAGAATTATCACACTACAAGTGTGCTGAAAATTGCAGGATAATTGGGGCCCACTCAGGTTGAGGGGGGAAGTCATTGACATGGTTGAATAACAATTGAAGGGCTTTTTTCCACTGAAACACAGTTTTTTTTTCTGGGTTAGTTGGAGCTTGTTAAGTGGCATGAATGAACACTGAAAATGAGGACTTGTGATACATGTGTTACAAGCATGATCATCATGATTTCACAAAATGATGATATCATTAAGTGAAGTTCTTACGTTTGGCTGCAACAAACAACAATTGTATATCTTTTTTATGCCAGTAAATGCAATATTTTGTTGTGTTTATTTGTTTTTAAACACTTAAAGTTACAATCTTGAAGATCATCCTTTCATTCTCTTTGGTGGCACCAATTGTTTTTGCCAGGCCTCAGGTTGTTATATTGTTTTTATGTGGGTTAACAATTATCATTAGCTGCAAAGTGTGGTAAAACAATGTAGGCATGATATCAATATATTTGTGCTACTTAGTATAGTATAAGCCACTAATAAGGCATTGTGATGCAAATCTGGTGACATGTACGCCACACAAGTTGGGATCATTCTGAAATTTGGATATCAGCTAGAAAGATTATGGTAATTTCATTAAATGAGACCAGCAGGGGAGGAAGGTTGTTTTAACATTCTGTGATGGTTATATTGTGTTAAATTGCTATTTACTCCTATTGGCACAGCATGAGCTAACCACTGAAACACTGCTATTTCCAAGAAGATTAACTAACAAGGGAGAGGAAATTTATACACATTTTACTTTGAAATCATCAAACATGGGTTTTTGATTATACCACCCAGTAGAAACTAATCCCAAACTTGGCTGGCTCAGGTCTTATTGGAGCGGCACCAGTCCCATCATGTACAATCCTTTAGAATGTGAATTTCATCTCACTTTTTTTTTGTATTTCATTGCACTTTAGTATTGGTGTCCGTATGGTGTCAGCTGGCATTCAAGATGTGTGCGCATTTACTTGTTTGTGCTTGTGACCTTTGCCATTCCAACGGGGACATTAGAAGTAGCAGCGCAGCCTTTTCCTTGAAACCTTGGAAGCAGAAAGACAAAGCAGCGTGCAGGCATCCGTCTCCCATTCCTGTTGATGAAGCTTATTGAGTGAATATAAATATCTCATACTCATGAGCTGCACAGATTTCTCGGTCTTTTAACCACGTAATGCATACTGTATGGAATGAGCTTCCATACAGGGAGAAAAGACGAGGGAGGAGACAGCCCAAGGTTGAGCGTCAGGTCTAGTGGTTGAACCCCATCATTCTTGGATACTTCAGGGCCCAGTGCCATGCTTGAAACACACTTTCTTATTAGCTGTAAAGAGTGGAAGCATAAAGTTCATCACAACCTTCCTCTTGATTACCCTCATCATTTCTCCACTTTCTCTGCCTCCCTCTTCGATCTTTTTCCATCTTCAAGTCCTTGTCAATTGTTCTGAATCCCTGCTGACTTGTCTCCATTTCCTCAGTTTCACACTTCCCCGACTTCCCCTTTGTTCCTTTCCTGTGAACTCTTGTTCACTTCCCAAACCTTCTCAAATGTCTTTCGGGTCTCTTTATGACTTATTTACACACAAACTTTGTCCATCCATCCATCCTTCTATCCACTACTGCTCACCCACCCTATATCATTTAATCGCTCCTCTACTTCCTTACCTCTCTTTCCCTATATGTATCCGTATACTCTTCATTTAAACCTCCCTCCTTTCCTCCCTCCTTCATTCATTCTCTCCCTCCCTTCCTTAGCAGCCGTCACTCTTTACCTTCCTGTCTTTGTCAGTCTGAGCTTCCAGGAATTCATTTGGAGGAAGTCTTGCTTTCCGGACTTGATAACACCTCACCTCCTCTCAGCTGTTTCACCTACAGTACAAATCCAGCCCATTATGGACTCCATAATAAAATGCGTAGACTGTACAAGCTGCATGTAAAAGGTTTATTTCAACATTTTGGGAAATACACTGATTCACTTTCTTGCACAGTTGCATAACAAGAGTAATTCCACTCACCCACAAAAAATAAATAAAAGAGGGTGGAGCCCGAAAGCTAAATGTAAGATATATTTAGGTGACCTGAAAACACACTGTGAAGGGATTAGAATTATAAAATTAAAACACGGTCAACAGCCAGACCAGACAACGTAATGGTAGCAATCTGTCAATCACAAGGAAGCCGCACCCTAAAGCATACCCTGCTGCATTGTCTATTTTACTCTAAATGGGACAATAATTTACAGAATGACCATCATGTTGTATTGAACCTTTGAAAATAGTGATCAAGACTATAAACTCATGTTTACAACATCTATTACGGTATTAAATCAAGTGAAAGGTAAGAGAAATAAGTACATTTTCGGTATGATGGGTAAATAAAAGGTAAGTGGGCTGAGAATATTTCAAACGCCCACCTCTCACATTTAGAGTATAGTCTGCATGGGTAAACCATTATCAGTTTGTTCTTAATTTCTCCTGCTATTTAATATGCATATGTTAAATTGGTTTTAACCCAACACTACATTTCTGACCTGGGAGGTTTTCAAAATGTGAAAGTAATTAATTGTGAGGTAGAATTCATTAAGTGTCTCTCTAAATACTCAAACAGTTTCATCAAAGTGTCATTATTTTGCAAGTAAAGGTCTTAAGATGCTTCAGCTAATTAACTTTAATGATGTTCCATAATAGGGTTTAATTGTCATGCCAGCAATCAATTTGTTAGAGTAGGTATTGTAGTCGTTTTTTCTAATGGTAGAGAGTCTCATTTTGAAAAGAAGATTGAAAAACACACACACACACACACACACACACACACACACACACACACACACACACACACACACACACACACACACACACACACACACACACACACACACACACACACACACACACACATTGACCATATGTTCATATTCTTATCATCTCTCTTAGCAACTAAATCTTGTAGGGCAATTCGATTGTTCCTAAATACTGGAATCTGATCTTGCATACTGACTAGCAGGCACGATAGTAATCATCATTCTAAAGAGCTTAGCTAAGCTGCTTTTAACACATGATCAGCGATACTGCAAGCTGAGAGAAGCACTACACACCCACTTCCATCAGTTCATCCAATTCCCAACTCAAACGCTACGCTGCCAATTCCTAACAAGTAATACAATCTCTGAATCTCGTATCATGTGGCCTGCTCCTTTTCTGTAGGCGGAATCTGCAAATGAGGTGACAGCATGTTTTTTTTGTGTAATTCAACAAGTGGACCTGCCATACTCCTCAAGGCAAACAATTAAAATCATATCACTTAATATGTGGAGAAATGACTTGATGATGTGGACGAACTTGGATTTACTTGCACTTATTATCTGTGGGGGGTTTTTCCAGGCAATGTTGCATATCTAAAGAGGATTACATTTTAAACTCACAACAAGGGGAGAGTGCCCTGCAGCACAACCCAAATATGAAGATTAATCTGTTTCCCCAGCCTAAACCCTCAGCCAGACAGATGCAAGTGAATGGGTCCAGTGTGATGTTTACTCCAAACACCTTTACTGAGCCAAAACAACAATACCTCTGGGTCACGCCGCACTCTCTCCTAATGAAAAATAGATGTTGCAAATAAAATATAGATGCCCCTGAAATGGTTCTACAAGTGCATATTACAAACAAGTCCTGGTTGAAATCAACATTAAACTGTCATCAAGCAGCCTTGGATTAAAAATAAGAGAAGAGTGCACAGGAAAGAATGAAAAACATTTCCTCTTAAAGCTCAACGAACGTAGGATTTCTCTCTGGATATACAATTTTGGGTTCAAGGAAATTGTGATTTGAAAGAAGTATTCATATGCATATGTGCTTCTACTGGTGCCAGCAGAGATGTTTATTTTAAGAAATAAACTTTTTGTTGAATCAGCCAATACTTTCTTCATAAGTAGCTTCATTAGCCAATGCTATTCAGCATTTCTTCTCACAGCACAGCTCAGTTTCTTGCCTTGACCCATTATTCCTCCTCACCCTTGCCCATTCCCACTCCTTTGGGCAACTGGCAGGCTGAACATTTTGAAGCTCTGGCACATCAGTTTTGTATGAGTATGTATTTCCAACCTCACAAGCTTTGGGGTACATCTTTGTTATCCTTGTACTTGATCCTGGTCTGTCCCATTTTCATACATATAGACGGACATTCTAATTTCTCTGTTTTGAGCTTGACATGGCACAAAGATCTGTCCAAATATCACTTTTGTATGTTTTTTTTTACATAATCCCAGACGTGAATTTTTAAAAATTACGTATCCTCATACAACAGTTCGTATTATATACTACCAAAAGTTATTTCTCAATTTTTGTGCGTTTTTGGACCGACACATCCACAGTGACTTTCTTCCTCCTTGGTGTTTGTCGCTCTTTATTCTTTCTGGTTCACAGCTACGTGGATTACATTTTGAGACCAGTCTGCCAGGATTAAACTAGCTGCTCACAGTCAGTAAATGCCTAAAGAGCAGGCTGACATTTTCTATTTCTATTGAAATACAGAATGTGTGACATGTGGGATCTGAGGGGAAAGCATAAACCTCCTAGGTAAAGGCCCCGACTGGAGGGAAAAACTATATCGACATGTGACACTGAAGTACCACAAGTCTGATTATGCAGTTACAGTGTAGTGTTATCAAAAGGAGGCCTTGGCACAGTGCAGCAGCAGGGGAAGTGCCATGGCCTTGGACGTGGGGAGAGCAGACTGGTATCTTGAATAGGATATCCCAGGTCAAGGGTCATCCAGCCCTGGCAGGATATCCTCCCCTCCTCTTTTCTCCTCTTTAACTGCTCCTCTTAACCTCCCCAGTCAGTGAACAATCATCTTTACGAACATTTAATCCTCTTTACACTGCTTAAATCCTGGCTGTGGGCTGAAATAATTTACATTTTTTCCATGAATGTCTCATGCAGCAGGTAACAATATGAGGCAAATTGCCCCACTTCTTTCAAAATAGATCAACAAGGCGAAGGGACAAAGTCTCAGCCCAGCTGCACTTATTTTTCAAACTGTTTCATAAGAAACTAATTGTATGACCTCTATAGTAAACTACTTAGTGAGATGCATACTATTTTTATTCCCAGTCCCATCTGTAGCATTGGGGCTAAGCCTCGAGAACTGGAAAGTGCTGACAAAGTGTTGCTCATGTGTGGGCAGGAGTTTGTGCTTTCATGTCAGTGTGCGACTAACTTTTTCTTTCCACCTCTAGATCAAGAAGTACTCTAGATCTCTGTGATCTGGACTATGTGCTGGCCATAGGCATGGACACAGATAGCTTTGCCTTCTCTTCAGTAGTCCTTTTTATTTGCTGTTCTCACACTACAGCCCTGTGGATGACATCAATTATGAGTACTAATAACTGACTCTCTTTATTTCCAATGAGCGTTAGGAGGACAGACACAACGGCCACAGCAAGCAGCCGTAAATAAAGCACAACCGCGTCCCCAAACACACTCCCACTGAGCTACTGTTCCGCTCACCATTATAATAACTCTTGTTGCCATGAAACATGGAACCTCTATTCATACCTGCCCTCAGAAGAAAACAGAAAGGACCAGAAAGGAGGCATTAAATATTGAAGTGTAGACCATTAGGAGTTTCCTCTCAGCATTTTGACGTGCCATTACTCTCCATGACAGACTGTAAGCCAATCCCTTTCCCTTTGCCCGACGCATTTCCTGAAACTCCGCTGGTGATGACATCATTGCATTTAATGAGCTCTCAGTTGCAGCCCTCAGGATCACATCTTGGGCCCTTCTTTCACTTACATCTGCACTGTGGGAAAAAGGAGTTATGAGATATGTTTACCAGCAGGCATGGCAAGAGTTGTAAAATGTCTTACTCAAAGTTGAGTACTGTAGTAAATAAGCTTGAAGTACAAATGCATTCTTAATTTCTGTTGTGGTCCAATCACAGATGAATACAAGAGTCAACTTGTTTGTCCTGTAATTGCACATTTACAAGTGGCCAACAAAAGGCAGCTTAATTGAAGTGCTATCCATTTTTGAACCCTTGACCCTTACAGAATGACAACAGCACTTACTCTGATAAAACATGTGGTGAACCTGCTGATTAAGAGGCTTCACATAATGCAAGCTGGCCAGATGGGAAGGTTTTACTAAATGTATTCTACTGTGAGTTGTTAGTGTGTGTATGCACAAAAGCACTGACAATGCAATAACCCCATAATAAAGCCATAACCCCAAATTTAATGTATCTCAATATCTTATATGTGCATCTATTTAGATAAAGCGAAACAATTATTTTATATCAGGGGACATTTAAAATATACTCAGACTAAACTTATGCGGTATGATCATTCCCATGCGATGCAAGAATAATGAGAAGACGGAGAGTTTGAGCTAGATTATGTTCATTAAAAATATACGGGGGGGAAGTTCATGGTGGTTTCCTTACAGATTGTCCCGCTTTTCTCCACCGAGTGTGTTTGCAGAGCTCTAAATCTCAAAGGGTCAAGGCTAAAAGTGAGTGCTGCAGAAATAATTTGGAAGTGATGAACTTCACTGACTTGGGTTACCCATTAAACTTGTGTAAATCGGGTAGTTTCTGTACTTATAGTATACAAAATGTGTTCTTTGCACTGGGGTATAATATTGTAACTCATAAGTTTGTAGGCTGCAGTTTCGAAGCCTCCATTTGGCCAAAATGACACGAGAGGGTTGAGCTACCAAATTCTGAATAAGACATTTTTAGTCGACCAACATATTCCAATCAACTCATTCACTTTAAACACACTGTCACCCCTTCAAGCACACCCTGCTTTATCATCTCTTTTGTTCTAAATAGGACCATAGTTTACAAAACGACAATATTGCTGTGTTGAAGAAGACTTAAAACTAGCGATGGAGACCATAAACACATGTTTACAATGTTTACCGAGGTAATAAATCAAGTGAGAAATGGGTTCATTTTCACATAGACTTCTATACAAGTTGAAAGCAGTTGAAAGACTGCAAGTTTTATTGTATTTCTGCATTGACTTTACTTTTCAGAACCACAGTTGGCCACTTGAGTTCAACATAGCAAGACTAAAAGTAACAGACACAGTTTAAAAACATGCTAATCAAAAATGTTACTAAAATGATATTTTTGCCTTTAAAAACTTCTGTGACTTCTGTGGCCACAAATGGTTTGCAAACGGCAAATATTTAATATATTAAGTGAAACTGTTTCATTTATTACAACAAAAGAACCCTGAAAAAAACACATTACATTACATTACATTACAGTCATTTAGCAGACGCTTTTATCCACATCATAAAGATGCTATGAATACATACAAGTTCTGCATACTAGGGGCTCCAAGTGTTTGCTGTTTAAAATAGTTTGGGGGAGGAATTGAATATTTGCTTTAACATTTTAGGAAGCAATTTTCAGTTAAACAACTTGTTTGCTTTCTCAAAAAGACCAAGCAACTCCCTGTCTTTAATCTTTGCTTTTTTTCTGGTTGTTATTGTGTTTTTATCGGATCACCAGGAGGCAACTCATCCATTCACGTTCCTTAACCGACGCGCAGCTCGCTGGCTAGTCAGACAGGATTTAATAAGGAGGAAATGAGAGAGAAATGACAAATATAGAAGTTTAGGACAGAGAGAGAGAAAGACAAGCTTAATTAGATATACTGGAACACTGAACCATACGGAGTAGCTGGAGAGAAAAATACCTCAAGCAATTTCTATGTCACTACACAGTGCCGTATCCCTGCAACGCAGACAGCTCTGCGGGCCAAACAGTGTTTTATTCATGCAAAAGCCGTCACAAAAAAGTGCTCTGAATCAAGGCTGTTCAGGCTGTTGCTCAATTATTCATCAAGAAGAGAAATGTATCCTGATTGAAGTTGCTTTGAACTTAGGGCATCATTTTTCACAGCTGTTTTTTTTTTTTTTTCAGCTGTGTGTAATGCACCGCCAAACAGAGCTGCATCTCGAAACCCTCCTCCCCACTGGGCCTACGCCTGTTAATTTATACCAATTTCAATTATTTATAATGCAAAAACCTATTCATGCTAAATTAAGCCCTCATAATGCCTTAATAGCCAGTGAGCTATACCCTACTGCTTGTGCATAATATGTTCAATTTTGGCATGCTGTGAAATTAAATTTTTCATCTTTGTGAATGTGAGTTTATTATGCTGTGCTATCATTGTGGCCACAAGTGTTGTAATATTCCTGTCATGTCTTTTTAGTCTGTGCTGCACCTGAGTATTTCTAATCAGACGACTGCACAGAACACTCATTTAGATTGATGCACGCTCATAATCATACACATACAGATATCAACACATTGATGGTGTTCACTGTCAAAAGAAAGTCTTTAAAATGTGCATAAGAAAAAAGAAGTTGCAGCAGCTTAACACATGTATTTATTTCATTCCATTTCACACACACACACTTTTTCATGAACACTTCTGCTTGCCTTAGGGCAATCTGAGCCCATTTTACCCCACTCACATGCTCGGACACCATGCTGGTGTCAGTGTCAAAATGCAGCTCTGTGGAACATGATGCTAGTGTCAAACATGCCTTCCCTTTTTCTCTCTCGACCACATTTTTCCTCTGTATTTCTTTCTATCCTCTCCTCCCCTCTCTACCATTTTCCTCTCTCATTTTCCATCACTTTCCCCTCTTGTTTTCCCTCTAATTCTCGGTCTTTTCCCTATCTTTCCGAGGACAGGCTTTGCGGCTGGTTTAGCAGTTCGGATCTTATTTCGGTGTCAAATAAAAGTCCCTGGCAAGCTCTGTCAAAGCAGTGGAATAAAAGTGGGACGCTTTGTGTCGTGTCATTTGCAGGCAAATGACACAAGATTCCTCTGCTGGTGCTCAAGCAGACGCAGAGGCCTCAAATTAAAAGGCCATTACGTGGCGGGGGTGCGAGGCTTGTTTGGGTTCGTTCAGACACTCGTGGGCTGCAGCCCTCCATTCCACCTCTACTCTGTTGAGTTTTTAATGGGTGTATTTGTGTGAGGGGTTGAACAGTCGTCGTAGAGACAGACAGATGAAAAAAAACCTCATCACTTCTAAAGAGGAGCAATTTTTAGCTCACGCTTGTGTTTGGATTTCAGGTTTAACCAGGATTACATTGAGGTTAAGATGAAGAAAGAAACTTACTTTGTTTACAGCAGGGACTTACACTGTTTTGTTTTTCTCTCTGCTTTATGAAAGTCTGACCTGCATATCTTATGCAAGTTAAGATATGTTTCCTTCTGTATTTCCCTAGAGTGGAGACATATAGTATCATCTGCTTTACAAATGTGCATGCTTTGATCGTATAAATATGTATCTGTGTTTGCATTTAAATATATGGTGTATGTCTTTTTATGATATGCATGTTTTTAAAGCTGCATACGTGAACTCTGCTGGGTATGTCAAAGTTCCTTCTTGCTGCAAACTTGAAGGCTGTTTACTATCTTGACTGACGAGATATCTCCCATGCATTGCCCAGATTTTCCAACATGAAGGCACTCTGTGTAAAATATTTACTTGCTGCTAGGAAGTAAACAAGTGCCCCTTGCTTGCTTGTTGGGACCAATCAAAAGTTTGGGCATAGGACATGAAAGGCTAAGACAGCATGTGGCGTGTGGGGGTGGGCGGGGTGTCAGTGTGTATGTTTGCAAGGGTATATTTGTTTATATGTGGTCTCATTTTTCCACTTGTGTGAATGTTTCTGCAGAAAATCCGCGTGCGTGCAAGTGTTTACCTCCTCTCTGTGTAATAAACCTGTATCAAAAGAGCCTTGTGTGACACTCTGCAGATCCCAGGAGCCGAGGGCCTCCGCTGCCGCATTTGATTCTGTGAAATGAAGAAAACATGGCAATTTCAAGTAGAATTGCTACTCTGCAAGCACAAACATGAAAACATGCCCTAGTGATAATGTTTAATTCCCAGCCTCGGTTTGAAAAAAAGGCTCACGCTCATATCGCCCCAGAATTCAGAAGCACCACAAAGAGAATCTTCGTGTTTAATATATAGGTTGTTGTTGTTTTTTTAAATTCGCTTGCATCACCATTTCTGTTACCAGGGGAACACTCAGTTAAAAGGGTTACAGTTTTATTTCGTAGGGTTTGGTTAGTGCGTTAGAGCCGGAGTGCTAGTTTTATCTCAGCTTCCTCGCCTGCCTGATTAGCATATTCCATCATGTTAAACAAATAGAAGACAATGAGGGCCTTAAGGGAAGAGGGGCAAACATGTGCACAGCATACAAAGAGATCAATCTGCTTCAGTGGCATACAAAGGCCTGCTGTTGGAAAGTCCCTCATTGGCTATGCATTAGAGATTGATGGAGTTCCTCTGTTGTCAGACTGACTTTAACACCCATAGTGCACTCACTAATACTGTGTAAGCAGTGGTGCGTTGGGGGGATTGTTAGAAAAGGTAATTTTGTAGTTTGTGATTCAGAAGAAAATCCAGATTGCCAATAGAAAATAAAATAACTGAAAATAAATCTTGAAATATTCCTTCTGTGGACATACAGGTTTTTGGTTATTTCTATGCTGAGATGCTCTCCCCTGCATCTCCACATACCTCTACACCTCTTCTGGGACTGGAGGCCCTCTGTACATACATGCATGAGCCAGTGATAACTGGCTGATAGCCATGCCTGCTGATGTGGCAGGCTGTTATTACACTCCTAGATCCAAAGAGCAGAGTAGTAGATCTCTATGGTAATTTTAGGACTTGTATGCTCAATCTGTATTGAAACACACGCTCTTAATAAATAAGCGGCTCCTTATCACGCTGCCTATTAAAAATTGCAATCACCACTGTGGGAGCTCACGTGGCCTTGACAAAAGAGTCATGGAGGTGTGGTAGATTCAACTCGTGCATGATGCATGCTAAGTGCACATGGTTTCTTTCGCTTTCTGTCTCTGCTTTGCTACTTTACCCCACGACTCTCCCGATCATTGTCACTCTCTGTGTTTTTCTTCTTATCTTATCATTATAGTGATAAAACAGGTCACACAGGTTGTGCTGTTTGTTTC
Organism: Anoplopoma fimbria; assembly: GCF_027596085.1. Taxonomy (NCBI): domain Eukaryota; kingdom Metazoa; phylum Chordata; class Actinopteri; order Perciformes; family Anoplopomatidae; genus Anoplopoma; species Anoplopoma fimbria. The sequence goes on from NC_072461.1 coordinate 19,889,074, forward strand.
CATAGAGACCTAATACAGTACAATAACTGGTGAAATAGAACTTTCAAATACTTTAAATCTTCTGCATGACCGGCTTTATATTGACTCGTTAACAATGGTTAGTTTGAGGAAATTGCACTTGGACTGAGAATAAAGTATGTTAATTTATACCTGAAACATGCATCTAAACAGATGCAGCTGTTACACAGATTGGGACAATAATAATTCAGAAAACATTTAATTGAATTCTGGAGAAAACTTTATTGCACGCCCCCACAGAAAAGGGAAAATTAAAAAAACGAGAAATGTCTTGATGAATTTAAATAAATGGGGCCACGAATAAACAAACACACAGTTGTTTTCAGTTATACTGGTTGATTAGAACTAAAAGGTAGTCGGGGCTTTGATGGAAACTTATAAGGTCACAGATCTTCATCTGCAAATAGAATGATAAAGGTGTAATTTGTGCTGCCCTAACGTTGTTCATAGAGACTCATGGGAATAATCACCCGACTCTGCACTTCCCTTCAGCTCTGCAGAGGTATAGTGTATTTTTCCTAGTAGTTTTGGATTTACCTTACTGTTTTGGTTCATTCCTCTGCTCCCATTTGTCTGCAGCTATTTCCATAGGATTTCTCTTAAATCCCACTGTACACAATCACTCAGCACCAGATGGCAGAGATTAAAACTTAGCATCTATCTGGTGAATTTGGCGGAACATTTAGCTGTTTGTTATGCGTGGCCCTGCATGTGCCATATGGCAAACCGGTTTTAGTTGTTTTGTGTTGTCTCTCCATCTTTCAGGTGCTTTCCGTTTTTTCTTCCTGCCTTCTTCTAGGTGTGGAGTACCTGAGATGAATGAGTCATCAAGGAGGTAAAAGACACACACAGAACGGTCAACTGGCAGGCCAGTCGTGGAGATATCTGTCTTTTATTTTTTATTTCTCCCTAAATCTTTTTTTTCCCCCAGCAAGGGTGAGACTGTCGGGTTTCTGTTTTTTTAGTTTGTTACTTTACTTTGGGCTGGAGATCCCCTTAAGTTCAGTTATCGTGTTGTGTTCGGTTTTACTTTATTTTTTAGTTTCGGGGGATGAGCTGGGTGTGACGGCCCACTGCGTGGCTGCGTGGGCCCAGCGACTACCCAGTCTTTGTTTTATTGGCTGGGATCTCTAACCCTTTTTTTGTTTGGTTTAAACTTTGACTACAGTTATTATTTTTTTCTTCTAAGGTACTTCAAAGTCTTGGTGTCCTTTATATGTGTTTGTCTCCATTAGAGCCTTTGTCCGTTTGGAAAGGCAAACACTTCTAAAGTGCCAGACATTTATTTATTTTTTCACAGGAATTGGTGGAGACCAAAAACCCGAGCTAAAAGAGAATGCATATTTGACTTCATCATGTGCCCAGAAACAAATCCTCCCATATGCTGGATGTGCAAGAAAGCTGTTTGCTAAGAGCTTTCCACATCAACCTTACCGGTCTGTATATATGTCAGTGTCTCTTGTTTCTGCCCCAAGTGTTATTCCAGGTTTCTGTAAAGTTTGCTTATAATGTCTATTTTTTTACTTATTGACACTTTTGAATGAAAACTTCTTTTATACTGTTGTTTTCTTTTACTTGAGTAAGAGATAAACAATAATCACAAAGTATTTCACACAAAGGAAATACAAATTATTTCTGCTGAAGATTTTGGAGGTGTGCATTACAGTCCACGTTAGTTCTGCTTACTCATGTATCTTTACAGAAGCACAATTCAGCTTTTTCTCCCATACTCTCTCTTTCCCTAAGGGAACCAGACGCAGGTTGGAAATGCCCCGCCTAGTTTGTCCGAAAAGGGAAGATTACACTAATGATACTGTACTCCCTCTCTCTCTTTCTCTTCTCTTTCTCTTGTATGCGAAATATCTGGATAAACAAGGAAATAATTAGAGTTGAAGAGCTTTCATAAACACATTTTATAAATATGTTCACTAACATTCAGAACCAGACATGCACTAAGGTCCAGCACAAACACTTGCAAGCTCCTATGTGCACACAAAAAACAGCAATAATCCATGGGAACAATAAAACAACACTGCCCAGTCAAGGATTACAAAAGCAAGTACTGAATGGAGAAAAGCCTGGGATAACATTTGATGGGGGATAATTATAGGTCAAGTCCTTCAGTGCATTTTATTTATTTGATAGTGTGTATAGTTATATGTGCTTTGTCTTAACACATTTTTACTTTGCACTCTGCTATCATACAACAAAACAACTCAAAAATCTATCAATAATAACACGCACGTACATGCCCGCAATGTAACACAGACCTTCTGCAGTTGGCATGGATACGCCCAGTTTGAATGCAACTCAAACTCCCAGCTTCTGCAGTTGGAGATGCCAGGGATAGTCAGTGGGGCAGAACTTGTCCTGAGCCTGTGTTTCCTCTGGTTGCATCATTGCATTGTCTTTTTTTTTTTACTCGATCAGAAACCCTGAAAAATGCAAACATATACAAAGCCTGCCAGACTCATGCCTCTGTAGCACAAAGACAACAGAGAACAAAACAATCTTCCTAATGATGCTCTCGCGTGCTTTTTAAATGTTCAGTAATTGCTGTCATTTTTACAAACTTTGTCCGTTGATGCATATTTTTTTTCTGCGCAGTCACAAAGTTTTCATTCGCGACACGTCACCATGATATTAATTTCTTTTCATATTGTCATGCAGAGATCTGAAAAAATTGGAGCAAAAGATGGAATTTTGTTTGAGTAATAAATAACAGAGAAATGCAGACTCCACAGCTACAGGCAATATCACATTCAAATGCTCTACCGCACGGGCAAGAAATAAAGAAAATAAGGAGAAAAAGAGATGCAAACAGGAACAAAGGGGGGAGGCTGCAAGGAAGGATGAAGGAGATCTGTAGTGGGAGAGAGCAAGAACTAGATACAAACGGTGGAGAGGAGGGGTAGGGGGTTGATTTCTAGGGCTGTGCCTCCTTTGCAGTTGAGACGGGGTGGAGACAAATAGACAGGGAGGCGTTTGAAGTCAAGACGGGCTTTTCTTCGCTGAGCTCCCCTATCTGATGACAGAGAGGAGGGAGGGATGGGGGTGTTTAGGTAGGCAGGGAGACCGGGGAACAAGAGAGTAACAAGGTTGTCAATATTAAATGGAGAAAATGAGAAATTGAGGAGGAGAGAATGAGAGCAGAGGAAAAAACAAGGTGGTAACAAAGAGCGACAGGAAAGAGAAGGCGAAAGGGAGATGAGGCGAGAAGATGAGGATTTTTCTGAAAGGAATTACAGAGAGGACAATCTGCCGGCGAGGAGAGACAGACAGAGACAGCTATTCATATTCCGGGATGCATTTAGCACCCCTCTGACTCAACCTGATTGAATTTTAAATTCTGTCACAAAGCATGTTTTATTAGCATCCCAATATACGTATAAGAGCATTATAATTGCTGCCTACCTGCGGTGAATTTAGCTTTGCACGTTATGGAATAACATTTTGCAACATTGCCAAGCAATCATGTGTAGGAGCTTCAGGGCTGTTGCAAATGGTTACAATTAAACATATTAATAGGGCTCAGATTACACTACTATCCACATAATCACATTGCTTACTGTGCTTATCTGGTGTGATGGCTTTCTGTGAAGCTGTTCTCCACCTCAGCTGTTATTATCCGGCCTCGCATGAGGAGCTAATCTTTTGTCATTACACTATCACACAATATCTGTTGCTGGCGGTAAAGTCAATAAAAACCAATTAGGCATCCTTTAAAGAGAAGCCGTTTCTTCTATATGCATTCACTGTGTGTGTTTGTGTGTATGAGTGCAGACTCTTTCTGCAGTCTCTCTCCAGTAGAGATATGAGATGAGTGGTAGCAGGGAGCTTTGAGGGAAAGCAGAGAGCTGCGGAGGAAACAGATTTCTCCCTGAATTCAAAGTTCAAGAGTTGAGGCCTTTGTCTTACATTTTTCATGGTCGACACACCACATCATGGCCCTTTTATAAAACCACTGTAAAAAGCCTACAGTATGATGCGAATAATAGCATATATAATAGCACATATTGTCATTATTTTAATACAATATAATAATGCAATAATACTGTATATCTATATATCCCTATACCTCCCATACTTGGCTATGCAATAATACATATATACTGTACACTACTATGCTATACTATATTATAACTTGCTTTAGGGTGTTTTACTCTACTCTATACTGTGCTATACTTTACTTTTCTATAACTTGTTTTACAATTCACTATACTATATCATTTGTATATAAACTAAACTATACTGTGTTCTATGCTAATCTATACAATACTATACTTTGCTGCGCTGTACTATACCATAACTAGCCATAATGTGCTTAATACTTTACTATACTGTAATACACTGTGCTTTACTCTCCTGCACTTTGCACTGTGCTTAACTTATATTAAACTTTAATACTGAATGATTTTTTTCAGATGACTAGTACTGTTCTGCATAGAACACCATATTATAAGAATGTGTCATGATTCTGCAGCTGCGCCTCAGTAAGACTGTCTGTCTCCGTCTTTGGCTTCAGTGCTGCTGTCTCTTTGTCTGTCTGGAGGCAAGTCACACAATCTATTCATTAGCCCCCTTCCTGCTGCCTGATAGGCCAATTGTTTCTCACTGATGCACTGTGGGAGAGATCCACACCAGGGGCAGGCTGTTTTTGATACACCAGGGACAAGCAGATAGCAGACATGTTGAGAACAGCATCCACGCGGGTTTTCCAAAGGAAGAGACAAAACTGTCGGATAAAAAAGTACAAGTCCGTGCAGGGCTTTGAAGGCCAAAGGCAGTCAGCTCCATACTTATCATGCTGGTGCTGACAGTAGCAATGAGCTAATGGGCTCATCTGCGGAGCATATTGACAGCACAGCTCGCTTCAGTTCTGTGCCAGACTAGTCAAAGACAGCATTGTGCTTTATTAGAGGTGAGATCTGACAGTTTGAGAACTGTAGTCTTACAATCCCATGTTTCCTTACTCATCTAAAGACCAGACACAAAAAGTAAACTTCAGTGTTCACAGAATTATTTTTGCATCGTTATGTTATTGTTAAAGAGCTTTTTTCTGCCTCAGATCAGAATTGTACATGTTGTTAGGATGACTTAGATCTTTGGTTTGCCATTCAAAGGGAATGCAGAGACAGGATCTTGCTTGTTTCCAGTTTCAAACAACACTCTATAATTGCCAAGCTGTCTATGAAGCTACTGGGCGAGACTGACATTTGTGCTACAACTATGCCGAACTCGCATTACTTTTGTTGTGGGAATAAAACTCGGGCAACATTATTTCAATTTAGGAGTTAAATGGTTTTAAACTGTTCTGCTTGTGCCCTTGGGCCCACTGTAAACACTAATATCGTGCTGCTCTCAGATGTGTTTACTTTGTTTGTTTGTTGAGTTTAATTATTTCACAAAAGCATTTTTTGCTATCGCTTTAAAACCTCCGCATTGATCCTCACATGGATTTATTCTCATCCTCTAACCTTGTCTGATCAAAGGTCATTTACCACCAGGCCGCTTCCAACTGCTCTAACCACCAGCACTTGACTGAGATCCTGACATTTCGGGAAGCAAAACAAAATTTCACTAATCAAATAGAAAAGCGCACCAAATTTCATTAGGCGCTCGCTGAATCCTGGTGTTGTTTTTGTAGCAGTTATGGATTTAGCAAGCCAACAGGGATCATCAGGATTACGTGACAAGACAGAAGAAATTATTCATAATCTTCCGAGTCTTATTCAAAAAAACTCATTATGAATCATGGTAACAAGCTAGAGCTGTTTTCCTCACTGTGCTCAAGGTCGCATTACCAATTAATGTTTGCAGAGCTGTGTGTGTGATCCCTGTGGAGAAGAGGAACCTCTTCTCCTCAAGCTGTCATCTCCTGTGCTCTTTTATTATCTGCGCTAATCAGTTGTCCACTCTTGGCTTGTGGAATCCCTGTTGTGTTGTGCTCGTCATCGCTAATGCAAATCTGAAGTGGGGTATGAGTTTTGTCTGGTGTTTAGAGAAGCCTTCTATCAACTTGAAGTCCAAGGTTGTGAAAAACAAAAATGGAAACTAGAGCTCTGCTCAGACCTTGAGGAACTATCCTTAATGTTTTCTCAAAAATACATGACAGCCTTTTTGAGCTGCCCAACCCAAGACACTTCATTTTCAAGACCTTAAATAGAATGAAATTGCAAAATTTGGAAATATAATAACGTGCAATAATTTCAATGAAAGAAAAGCTGAAATTGCTTTGTATAATTAAGTAATTTTCTTTTTCTTAAGTTGTGTCTACTGTCTGATGGAATTAATTATCTATTAGTTCACATTCACAAAGTACGATTTTACTCTCGCAAATCATTTGTTTTCTATTACAATCACAGTAATGATGTTAACAAATGAATCAAACAATGCACAGGCTATATATATGTATACCCCTGCCATACTGACATACAATCCTGAGTCCTGAATTACTGCTTTCACAGTTTTTATTTTATTGTCTTTTCTTCAACCCTTATTAAGCCTAGATAATCCCATTGATATTTTTTAATCTCATTTACAAAGGGGGTTCCTAAATTGGCAGTGTTTCACACAAGCACCACATAAAAACAATGATTAACAGACTAACAGACAAAATAGCTAAAAGTTAAACACAACATAAGGACATAAAAACATTTGCATCAAAGCAACAACAGACTTAAAACAAACCAGCAAACTTGATCAAAGTCATTCATTGCTGGGAGAAGAACATTGAGTGCTCCAATGATCCTTAATCCTGCTTTTAAATCCTGCATGCTTAAGAAATGATAGTTTGAAATGTTTCTGTAGCTCACACAAAGGTGAGGGTGCCGAAACTTTAAAAGCACTTTCATGTGTGTGTTCGAAGAATGACGCACAGCATTTTTTCCGTGTGATCAGAGTTTGTATCTGAACATATATAAGTAGGCAGCTTGTGTAATATGGCTTTATAAAGAAAAATGTACCAATGTTCCATTCTCCGACTGAAGAAACTCAGACAAACCAACTTTCTCAAGTAAACTACAATAATGTGTGCAGACAGCTGCCGACTTTGACCTCGATAAGCACAGCAATTTGGTTTTGTCAACGTTCTAGTCTCAATTCACAGATTCCTCTGGACATTACAAGCAGATTGCAGTTCCTCGGTCACACTTTGCTCAGGGTGAAGTACAAGTAGTCATTTCATTGTTTCTGTTAATGTAGAAATATTGTTCAAAGTCGTCCTTACAATCTTCTTCATGGTTTGTTAGCCTTCACTTTCCCTCTGTGACTGTTCCAGCCTTTGTAGCTGTTTTTTTAACCTTAGTCTTTATCTAAATGAATACAGGACGCCTGAATCCAAGAAAACTGCAAACAGCAGCCCTACAGAAGAGTCTTTAAACAAGGCACTGAATGTGTACCTGCTCCACACAAGACGTTCCAGCTCCTCGAGTCCTCAGAGCTCCCTGTAGACAGTGCCAAGGGACCAAAGAAAACTCTTTATGGTCTGTGTAAACTCCTGTCCGTACAAATCACACGAGCAATTACCAGTGACTGCAGAGTTTGAAGGAATTAGCAACCATTTCCATCAATAAAACATCACTGTATTAGTGGTCAATTTGCCGTGTTTTATTGACAAATATTTAAGGCTGATCGAAATGCACTCACAGTGGGAACCATTCCTACTCAGATTAATGACTCACTCCTGTTCCTTTCTCTCTTTCTCACTTTCATTTCGTATTTCTCTCCTTTCATTCAGGCAGCCAGATGCACTGCTATACAGAGTAATGTTACCACTTTCATTTACATGGGGCACATTTCTGTCAGCACTCTGGCAGGAGACTAACAGCTCAGTGACGGCATTAAGACGTCAAGTTGGTGTACAATTTGCTCAATGTGAAGAGCACATTCAACTTCCTGTTGACTCACATGCTGGGAATGGAGTGGTGAGAGAAGGGAAGAGGGTCCTGCACTCTAGGCCTGTGGGAAAAGATGTTGAAATGACTAAAAGGTCGTTAAATTGATACATTCATACTTGTGTTGACATTGGCTGCTCTTGGTCAGCTTTTTACCCTGATAAACTTTGTACTTTTTATGTTTAAAAGCAACAAAAACATTTTCAACTACCAAAGAAAAGATATAAACTGTCTTTCTTCTTCTAAACAACAAGCCTTTTCTGATGGAGCTGCATAGTTCAGAGGCTAGAAGAAAAGTTTGTCCTGAAAGCTTTGGTAGTTGGCGGCTCTCGTCTACTTTTTCCCCCCATGTGACCTGAATGCACCATAAGACATCAGAGGGGGGGAGGCAGGTTTTTTATTTTTGCTTCTTCCTCCTTCCCTGGGCGTGGCAGCAGCAACACCTCAGGGCTCCTTTCCCCTTCTCTTTGACTTCCTCCTCCCGCCTCCCCTCCCCCATCCTTCCTGGCCCTCCCTGAATTTTGCCGCTTGATCGCCCCAACACGAGCTGCAACTCCCAACTTTTTTTTCTTTCTTTTTTGTAGATGGGGGGTGTCGTGATGAATTTACAAGGCAGGCGTACAGACAGTGGGCAGGGTAGAGACACACTTATATACACAGAGCATGAGTGTGTGAGAGAGAGAGAAGGGGGGAGAGCAAGCGACTGTGAAGTTAATTAGAACATCCTGTGTCTACTTCTCTCTCTCTCTCTGTCTCTCTCTCTCTCTTCTCTCTCTCTCTCTCTCTCTCAACCCCCTTCCCCCTGCCCCTCCCTCCTATCTCTGAGAGGCTTTGATGTGGCTTAGTGCCTGGAAACTTAATGAAAAATGTATAATAGCCTTTCCTTTCACTGTCTCTACCCTCTTTTCTTTCCTGTCCCTCCCCCTACTCTCTCCTGCTGCGTTTAGGGTCCTGCCTCCATGACACGGCGCTTTTTATGCTACATGGGGCAAGTTTCCTGAAGCTATTGAGAAGAGCCATTAGGCTTAGACTAGGTGCATGCTAAGCTCACTAACTCTGAAAATGCAATTTACATTTACAAGCAATTTGCCCTCAACGGCACTCTGAGGTTGTTTTGTTACGATCTCTGGCCTCAGTTTCACTAAACAGGCCTGCGATAATGTGTTTTTATTTAAGTCTAGGTGGCACAAAGCTCATTGACTGCAAGAATAAGTTTTCCTCCATTTATTTTAAAAAATAAATTATGTCGTTAAATTTACTGTGAGGAACTTAAAATGGTTATATCTCAGTTTGATACTAATGCCTGCAACCGGCAACTACCAGCACACCGTGGACAGACCCAGATCCGGCTTCCCCTCTGCCTTTGTCCTGCAGTCGGAGGTCCGGCAAGAGGTGGAGAGTTCCAAACCTGGTGGCGGCGCCTTCAAAATGCTAAATGCTACCTTGAACGAGGCAAACAGTCTGTATATTGTGTTGTCAGACCATGTCTTAAGGCTAAAGAGATACAGCTATAAGCCTGTCATCATAGAGAATGACGAGACACATGCTGACCCCTAATCTCCGGCACTGGGATGTTGAACGACTTACTGTTTCATTATTGCAAACTTGTATGAAAGAATATAATTGGATATTAATTACTGTACTCTAAAGCTAGAGCAAATGCCACTTTTTGTCACAGAGGCTGACTCTCCATGTTTCCACCTCCTCCTGTTTTGACCCTCCCGATCCCCCCCTTCCTCCCTCCATTCCCTTCCTACCTCCTTCCTCCCCCGGCGGTCCCTTTCTGCCAGTCAGCACATCCCCGGGCGGGGAGGGGCTGTTTGATCCGAGCCTCTTCAACACTCCCTCTCTCCTTTTCTCTCTCGCTCTCTCTCTCAGTCTGCGTTTCCTTTCAGCTGCTCGATTCGTCTCTCTCACACAGAAACGGTCTCCATTACTTACCGTCAAGTCCAAGTTCAAAGATGACATGACTTTCTCTGACTTTACTAAGGCCCGTCAATCGGTGGAGTAGTCGGAGAAAATGAAAGGAATAAAAGAAAAAGAAAAAAAGTTCTGGTGTCATGTCTCAAATGTAGTCCATCACCATCGGTCAACATCATGTGGCTATTAACATGCTTGGACCCCGCTGGGCATCAAACAGGCCGTGATGAGCAATCATCCACCCTCGAGTTGTCCGCTTCTCACGTCTCTCATTTGATGGTTGTTTTTTCACCTGCTCATTAACCATCCTCCCTATTTGCGGCTGAAGCTTTCCCACTGTACCTGTCATCTCTCATTCAAATCAGCATCTCTCATATCCTCTCCTCATTTAATTCCAGCTTGTTCATAAAGATGAGACTCAAATTTGCCTCTCCTTGTCTCTCTTCGGTGCTGCTTCACTGTGTTCTGGAATGTATTTTGAGCTTTTAGGCACATGTTATGATAAGCGCACGCCAAATACATTTGATAAGCACCTTTTCTCCTATTTCTGATCTCCCGCTCTCTTTCTCACCCTCTCCTTTTTCTCCCAGGTTTTAGGGAGCTATATTTGTTAGCAGATTTGTTTTCAGATTCATCTCCCCTCGTTGAAGCTTGTCTGGGTTTGTTATCGACTGCTTCATCTTGCTGCCTCTCTCCGTAGGAAGTGGAAAGAACATTCCATTTCTAGATTTTTCTCCCCTTCTCTTCAAACAGCTACCTGAGCTCCCTTAATCCCCATCCCCATATGAAAACTGCACAACTCTCTCCTTCCTTTCGATACAGGTAGCAGCAAATAGTAGCGTTTGTGCAGAATCAGTGTAACGTGTTAGCTAACGGATGCGACTTATGGAACATTACCTCACAGACACAGACAGCTTAATTCGTATGGGTGGAAGGAACATCTTTTTCTCTCGTTCTGTTTTTTTTATTCCCCTCTCACATCCCTCCCTGCTTCTCAATGGTGCCTTCCGTGCTCTCTCCCAGTCTCTCCTCCTCTCCCGGGACCTTTCCTCCATCATACTTAACTCCTCTTCAAAGCCATCTACTCCACCTCATCCCCCCAGCCTTGCGTCTCTCTCTCTCTCTCTCTCTCTCTCTCTCTCTCTCTCTCTCTCTCTCTCTCTCTCATCACTATTTTGGTTTTATGAGTTGGATGTCCTCTGTCTCCTTTATGCACCCATCCGCCATTTCAGAAGTAAAGTCAAACACACATAAACACCCCCACCCCTCCACCCCCAGTGTCCTCGTTGGGTTGAGCAGAAGGTCGTAGTCATCAGAAGTCCATTAGGGCACAATGGCAGGGGTTGTGAGTGCAATGTGCTGTTCTGGAGGAAACGGGGAAGAGCACAGAGAAGGTAGTGGCTGGGCTGACACCCCCAGCAGACAGACAGTATGGATCGTTCCACTCGTGGTGTGCAGCTGAATACGGTGCCTCTGTGTCTTTTGCCAGTGGAACGATATGCCTCATTCTTCCATGTCTCAGTTTGTTGGCACTTTAAAATAGGAAAGTAAAACTTCAAAATCTCAGTAGATGATTTGCGAACACATGACGTGACTGATTTGACATTTTCGTTCCGTACCAACAACAACGAGGGAAACGTAGCTTCACAAGCACTCATCTTTCAATAAGACTTGTTATCAAGTTGATTTGTGACAGCCTATTCCTTTCAATCAACTTTTAGTGTGACTAATGAAGCTATACATGAAAACTCATGTAAAGAGATATCTGTAATGTGTGTTTTGTCATTGCTTTCCACACTGATTTAAGTGGGGAGTCAGCTGGAAAAATGTGTCAAACAATTTTGTACAGATAGTCATAGTCCCCAGAGAATGAATCTAACTGACTTGCATAAACCCCTGACTTTTTCTCCAGCTTCACCATGACGTTAACATTCTTTTTTGGGTGAAATGTCTTGACACATTGTCATGCAAACATTCAGAAAATGAAAATGACCAGATACCTGCGAAACTATCCCATGACCCTAATCTGTGCTTTCTGTTAATTCTAATTAGCACATGATATGAAGCTAACATGCTACACTTAGATGGTGAACATAGTACCATTATACATGCCAAACTTTCTTAGCATTGTCATTGTGAGTACTGCTGTGTGCTGTGCCTGACTACAGCCTCACAGAGCAGCATGGCTGTAGTCTCTTATGTTGTGATTAAACCAAATGCAAAACTAACTTTCGTCTCACGTTATTTGAACGAGTTTGACTGGTGGATCACAAAGTGTCCATTCGCTCTGGAGAGAAAAAGGGGCTTACCTCCATGGTTACCAACAACTTTTCATCAACTGTGGATGAAATAATTACTAGTGCTGCTTTATACATATTGTTGAAGTCTCAAGTAAGTCGGAAAACCAAACGCCATCATCGTTGGGTTCATAACAATATCCTGAGGAGAAATAGTGAATACAGCAGCAAATTAATTGTACTCTACCATACTAAGTCACATGCGTTGAATTAATCAGGGCTACTACAGCGGTATGAGCTCATAAATGACAGATTCTTGAGGGGGGTTTAATCGAAATGAATGGATAAAAGGATGCCAAAATAACTGTATAATGATTGAGATTCCTAAAAGATCTAAATTCATGCTTTGACAGGTCTGTCTGAAAGCTGACAAGCAAACAACTTTTAAAATGCTTGCCTGAGCTGAAATATTTCAACTGGCGTGATTGTGCGAATTGATGCAAATTGATACTGGGTCATTTGCACCCTATCAACTGGAGTGCCGGGCACAAATTCAGTTCCATCCACAGCTTTGCATTGAATTTGTATTTAACTGACTATTTTATGCTTATTAATTCTCTCTTACAGAAAAATACTTGAATTATGAAATCATGTTCTCAGTGGCTTAAACAGCATCAGACTCAGTTAGCATGAAGGAGTAATTAAACAAATCATGGGGATCTTAATGCTGAACCTTAAGAGGAGCATCTGAATGCACAGAGCAGAGGGATGAACTCTATTACCAATATACAATGCAGCATGTGCTACTTTAACTCCATTGTGGTTTTCTGCTTATAGTTTTCAATGCAGCCAATAAACAAAATGTGTCACAGAGAGATGCATTGCTTACAGTACTGAATGGCAGCTATAGCCACAGGAGTCATAAGGTCGCTAAGTAAAATAGCTAGATGTGGTCATTGAACCCTCCCAAACCATTTCATGTCATTGCTATTGATGGTCTCTATGTCAAAAGCATAATTTTCCACTTACATTGAAGTACGGAACAGGACGGGAAACCTAACTCTCTGAAGATGTGGTGCAAGCCCTTTCATGAGCTCTGAATGTTTATGGAAATTGTTTGTTTTGCTGTTTTTTTAAATAGTGATTTTACACCCAAAAAATCCTTTATTGATGAATTACTTACCAGAGAAGGGTATGAGAGTTGTGTGTATTTATTAAGTTGACATATTTGGATTGTCAACTGCCTGCAACTATTGTGATTATACATTTTTGTGCCAGAACTGCATGCAACAAATGGGGATATATATATGAGTAAAGTATTCATTTCAGTTATCACCTTGGTTCAGCACCCCTACATTGAGCTCAACTACATATATTTGCACTTTTTACTATATTTTTTACATTAATTCTAAAAAAAGGAATTTATTTGTGATTTTGTCAGACACATTTTATTTTGTGGTGACATTTCTGCTATTCCATTATGGTAATCAGATTACGCGGTATAATGATAAATAAAATCTGAGAGACAATGCCAAAGACTTTCTGCCAGAGTAGTGTTTAAAACCTCCAAACTGAAGCCCTCACTCATTATCAGTCACACAGGTCACAGATGGTCACAGTTAATAGGCTCTTTAACGCCTGTTATTGTTTTGGCTTCATCCCCACGTCGCTCACCCTTTTCTCCACACGATTTTGTCGACAAAATGGCAGTCTGGTTCCAATGAGCACTATGCACACTGACAGACAACAGACTCAAGAAGATGAGACAACAAAAAGGAACCACAACTTGCCCATCAAGCAACAATTTGGACAACAAGACAAGCAAACTTTTTATTGCATTATCAATTCAATAAATCTTTTTAAATGGTGTGTACTGACTTGGTAAACCAAAAAACAGCACAGCATATGCTGCCTGAAAATGGATACAGTTATGTTACAATCACAATTAACTCCTATCACCTGTGACAGGTGCAAGGTGTTACCTGCTGTCTGAGTTCTACAATGGAGACATGCATTGTTCTTTTTCTCGTTTTCTCTTCAAATACCGTAAGACTTGTGTGTGTGTGTGTGTGTGTGTGTGTGTGTGTGTGTGTGTGTGTGTGTGTGTGTGTGTGTGTGTGTGTGTGTGTGTGTGTGTGTGTGTGTGTGTGTGTGTGTGTGTGTGTGCAAGCATCTGCCTCTTCAAAGCTGTTGTTTGTACACAATGCATGTCAAGACAAGAACACAGCGTGTGATAAAGAGGAGAGAATGTGTCGGACTGTAAATGCCGCTGCATTCCTCATTACATACCTCAGATAAGTGTTTATCTCCCAGTTATCTGTTTGCTTGGAATTTCTTTTTTAATTTCAGTGTCAGGGCCTTGCAGACTGCGCTAACCTTTCGAAATGGCACCGGCTGTCCGTTTCCCTGGCAAGAACTCCAAAAGAATGGAGTGTGCCGCCAATAAGGTTGGCTTGGCTCCCCTCTGTCTGAATTACTCTGTTTTGGTCAATCCCTCTGTCCCTGTTTACGCAGCACTCAATTTGCTGTGATTGATTCTGCACCCACTGCACACACAATTCAGGACAAGACTTTGGAAATTGTCAGCCATCGATTCTCAATTCTGCCTCTCCCTCTCCCGATGGCAAAATTTGTCTTCACATTCTCGCCATGGGGGTGCAGCTTAATTAGTTTTAAGATTTGTTCCACTTGGACACAAATGACAGTTAATGGTTCTTGTGGGACTTTGCACACAGTCTGTCGCGCTATTGGAATGGCATGTAGCCCAGCTGTGAATGCAAGATGTCTTAGTTTTTACAATGAATTGATTAAGTTGCCAGAAGGCTCCAATTGAAGGAACCTCGTTTTTTTTTTTCCCTGACAAAACATTTAACAAAGCTATGCCTCAGGCTGTCTAAAACACAAAACATTTAAACTTTTGCAACACACATTTAAATGGTAGTAATTTAGCTAAAGCAATTGAATTGAATTCCTAATTTGCCAAACTTGAGGGCAAACTAATGCAACGCAAATATTTAAGGCACTGCACAGGCTGCCAAGAGCTACAGGTACATTTCACATTAGCACAGTTGTCGATAAGGTATTGGAATGGCTAGTACTGTGAATTTCTTATTATTTCTTATCATACTTTTTCAAATAAAAGACCCTCATTCTTGCACCGGAATCCATGGCCACCCAAACCTCCCCAAACTGTCCTCGATTCTACTGTCCTTACAGTTGACCCCCTTTGCTGACAAAATGACAGATTGGGATGTAGAGACTTTGTGACCTCAACAAGCCTTGAAAAAACCAGGCCACAATCACTCTTTTCATCCTCTACTGTTATATTTCTGGAGGACATATTGGCACGAGAGGAAAGTGTGTCGTAAAGGTGACCGCAGCGCCTGGTGTTTGGCGAGAACACGGTGGAAAAGCAACCGATGGAAGCTCTGTTCTCCTCTTTCACCTTGACACCCCGAACCGTCTCCTTCTCTCTTCTGTTTATTCTCGTCTTCTGCGCTGGCCTCTTTTGTTGCCCTCATCTTCAGATGTTATGGTTTTCTTTCTGTCGTCAACTCTCATCTCATCTCTCTCTCTCTCTCTCTCTCTCTCTCTCTCTCTCTCTCTCTCTCTCCATCTCTCTCTCGCTTTCCCCTAGATATTTTTCCTTCCCCCCTCCTTCCTCCATCTGGTCTTGTGAATCTCGCTCCTCCTTTCTCATTGCCGACTCTTTCTCACTCATCTCCCTTTCCGATGTCTCTCTCCCTCCCTCTCTGCCTTGCTTCATGTCTTTTTGGCCACAGTCCCATTTCCCCAATTGGCTTAGTGGCAGTCTAATCATTCTCCGACACCCCTGCTGTCGTCTCCTCTATCTCTGCGCATGCCACCGCCTTAATCCTCTGATCAGTAAATACCCTTCTTCAGCACACACTGCTTCTCAGCAGCCCACTGCCTTCCTAGTTTACTTCTCCACCGAGCATACTGATGGTCCTTCCACCTCCTCCAGGCAAGAAAAGCACAGATTGACTTTGAGGGCAGCACAAGTGAAAGATCTAACTATAAAACTCCTTGGGCACGCTAATGGCCCCAAAAAACTTCCAGAATTTGTTCAGCTGTCCACTTTTGCTTCATTGCATCAGTTTGGTGGTGAAATATCATGATTGAGCAATGGCTGCTGACAGGAATTATGTAATTCTACAAAAAACAGGGTTATGAAAGCAGGGTTCTGCTTTGACTCCATCGCAAGGTGGTATCAAATGCTAATATTGCTCTTCAACCTGCTGCTTTAAGGTCATTTTGATTTGCTAGATTTATGTAACTACAGTCTTGCCAAACACAACCCCCACACTGTAAAAATATGTCCACCCTAAAAGCTTGTATAAATCAGTGAGTCAGCAGGGTCAGATAGATTCACTTGTTTCTAATGCAACTTTTGTCAAGAGTTTTCATGTTTATCCATGAATATTTCAAAAATTCTTGCTTTTTTTCCCAATATCTGCACATGGCATCTATAATATGTATGCTACATAGGGAATGCTACATAGCCTAAGATTGAGGAGCTCAACCTACTGTGGATTTATCACAAATCTTAGATTATTGCATAATGCTCATTTGTTCAAACCACGTGTCTTGCACTTGCCTTACTCCTCGGTAGTAAAGTATCTAAAATATAACATAAAAATGCTACTTGCCTGACATGTATGTCTTATTAAGATAAGTAAACACACAAACCTGAATATGATCAGTATGACTTATTATAACTGTATCCTAAATATGTAGCTACTGCCAACAGCTAACTGCATGCAATCAACATGACTCCACATGCCACTCCATCACCCTAACCTCCACATCTTTAGTTAAAACAGCCCTGCAATAACAAGACTGAAGGGGCTTCCAATTTATCACCAGGCTTTGGCATGTAGTTGACATTATCAGGTAAGGGATTGGAAATTCCTTTGGTGTAGGTTTATCAGATGTCAAAACCCGGTACAGGACATTAATTGTAAGGTGTGAATGAATTGCTGGCAATATCCTGTATGCTCAAAGGTAGACTGGTGTTACAAATATAATCAGATTAAGACATTATTATTACTACACTAATTACTATTAGGGTGATAATTAGTGTCGAAATGAAAGAGAGTCACACCTAGATTTTTTAATTTCATTAGCTAAAAGTTCAAGAGGCGGCTCCCTCCTGGTTCACATAATCCAGTCGGGTAATCCTGGAACTCCTCTTTCTTACCCACTAAGGAGCTAATCACTAATCAGTGTGATCCTCATTAACCTGTTGAGCTGCACCTGTAGCACTCTGCCTTCAGCTCCTGATTCAGACGGCAGCACAGCCAGCAGCAGTATTAAGCCTCCGTTCAGAATCAGCATGATGACGGCCAAGCTGAGGGGTAATATGGCTAAAGGATTATAGTGTTCATCCCCTTAATCAGGCATCAACCCCAGAGGAAGTAATGCCAAAAGTATAATCTATGTTTCATCAACAATGCTTTATATCTGGAAGTCTCTTCTTGTTAAAATGACATAAACTTGTGGTTACTGCAAATTGTGTGACTGTTAATTGAGATCTTATCGCAGTTATTCATGGTAATAAGGGTCATGTCAATGTAGAGAGAACCACCCAGGGTGCCTCTCTGCCTTCCACTCAAGGCATGCTGGGAAAGAATCCGACCACTTCATAACATGCTGAAGAGGTAGAGAAAATTAATGAGTGAATTCATTCATGAAATTAAAGGCTAAATGAAAAAATAAATAAAGTTCTTTATGCAATTATGTGGTTTATTGTGCACGACAAACTCCCCGAAAACTTTGCTCCAAATCTCAATGTTAAATTAAAATGTAAAACTTTTCGGCTTGCCAGAGCATTTTATTAAATTAAATTTGAGACAATTTATATCTTGCACTGCACATTAACTGCATTGTAATTGTTATTCTCCTGTTTGATCTGCTTCATTCAGTTTATTTGTATTATTTTTCCATTTTATTTAACAACTTGTATCATATTGATATATCTTTTTATATTGCTTTGTTGTTCTTGTCTTTTATCTTTTCTTAATGTTTTTCTATGACTTAGGTGAAGCACTTTGAATTGCCTTGATGTTGAAAGGTGACATAAAAATAAATGTACCTTGCCCTGCTTCATGAAACATGAAACATAGTTAGCAAGAAAATATCATTCTGACAAAGGAATTAAATTGATACTTATCAAACTTAATCCCACATTTCAACAGTAAGTAGAGTCCTATTGATACCTTGAAGGTTTGAAAAATCCTTGATATGATAAGATTTATAGTCAGTCCAAAGACTATAAAAGTGCAGTTAGGTGGACCCAAACGCTCGACCCTGACAAGAGGTAGATATTTATGGAGTCAAGGGAGACGGAAGTTGAGTGCAGAGCACGCTACACAAAGGTGAGGTTGCACAGTGGGAGCAGGCAGGCGAGGAAGCAGGCAGGGGCGTGGCCTGGAGTATCACGGGATCTGATTGGTCACCCCATTATGATTGCATATCTGTGTAGTCAGAGTTGGTACTTTAAATTTAAAACAGTTTGACGAGTAAACCGAACATTCGTTTACAGGTAAGTCTTGAAGTTGAGAGGCAGTAATGTGCCAGAGAAATGTCTAGCCTGTTGAAACTCCATAGAAGAATTAGAATAAGATCCTGTTTTGATTTAGAAGTTGCTGGAACTACGTGTGTTCCAACTGGTTTTGCTACGCCGCTTGGCGTCTGATACAGACGCACAAGGCACCCTGAATGAGATACACTCGGCTTTCATCTAACTCCAACATAAACTCATCTGTGGCAATATTATTAGATGCTCAGAGAAACTGTTTGGTGTACCATGAAGTGGGGTTGCCTAACACCTTGCAGTTTGTTCTGCAGAACAAAATTCATGACTTTAACAACCTTGAATATGGCTATATTCAAATATGGTAATATTCCACTAATCCAAAAATGACAATATTCCTGATTTGATACAGGTCAAGTAAACATCGTATTCCATTTATGTATTGCTCTTCAGGCCTTATTCTGAATGTAGCATTTTCCGATTAGGACACCTGGGTTATGTTTATTATTCTGATTTCAGGAGCGCATTCGGAATATATTTTGGAATAAGGGCTTAAACTGGTATATTTTTATGCATATAAATGTAGTCCATGATCTGGTACTGGATGTTTGAATTGCAGGGTAGATGAGTTGATGTGTTGCAGGAGTGTGGTTTTGGTGCAGGTGAAACAGCTTAGCAGCAATCAGGGAGCCGGGAGCTGGGAGAGTGAATGGAGTAGCCACAATAACAAATTTAGAATTACACTATGTTTTACTGATTACACTATATGTGAACTACCCCTGCCAATTTAACCATCGTATTCAGCCTTTGATTCCTTTTCGGTTGCTTTCTCGTTACGTATCAAATGTATCTCAGAGCATAAAAGTCGACCAAGCACGTGCAACACTAAAATACTTAAAGCAACAGCATACAAATGCCATCTCACAAGCAATCATCCTTGAAGACCCTCGATCATATAAAAGCAATTTCTTCTATACTTTTTAAGAATAAATAAAAAATAAAAAAAAACACATGCGTACATTGAACTTGTAGCCATCAATTAAAATCCTGTCATACCACTATTCTTTTATTAATTCTTTATCACCTATCATTGAAGTCCCCTGGTTATTTTATTCTTTGAGAGTTGTTGTTGTGATTTCACTTTCATCTTGTTTGGTTGAACTGATCAGTGATTTGTCTTGATGTTCTGCGGAATCCAAACATTCACTGAAACTGTTTCAACTAAATAAGACATGTAACATAATAATGCATGCAACAATGTATGCACATAGTACATTCTCTTGTGTGATAAGTAATTTAGATAAAGTCTCATATTTCCTTTAAAGTCATATTAGGTCATTTAATTTATTTAGATTACATTTCTTACAAACATAATAATATTTATTTAATAATAGTGATCACTTATTTTATCTAATCCTGTCCACATGGAAACCGAGGGTTTACAGTACGGTTGTTTTTCTTCTAAAAGCTATGATTCAATGCAAAAATGAATTTAACAGACCCCAAAAATGTAAGCAAGAAAAGTTGTTCATAGTTCTTAGTAAAAGTTGAAATATGCCATCTTTCCTAGAAATACATTTATATATGCAAATTAATAATTTCTTCAGCTGCCCGCTCTGATTCTAGAAGCAGATCAAAAGAAGAAATAATTGAAGCAGCAGAGGCCGAGCTATCCTGACTTTTAGTCCCCAGTGTGGGCAGAGTTGCAAAAACACTGGATCCGACAATTCCCATAATGCAACTCAACAGCGTCTTTCATTAAAGCCTAACAATCTCCAAAAGCCAGAAACCAAGATAACCCTCACTGGGGTTATTTTGATTTTTGGAACAATTTTCCAAAGATTATACAACAACTCAATGTGTAAAATTGGTAAAGTTCCCATTTAATTTAGCAATAATTGTTGACTTGAATAAATTATTCTCCAAAAAAATCTGCCTGGTCCACTGCACCAGTTTGGGGGTGGTAATTACAAGGCAGCATAGCGTGATTATAGTGCACTTTATCCTGCTCCTTTATGATCATTATGATTTTCCAGAAACAACCCTCACACTGCATAAAAAATGTCCACCCTTAAAAGTCATTACATTTTCTGGAAATCAGTGAGTCAACTTGTCATCATGGGGTCAGATCATTTCACTCATTTCTGATGCAAGTCGTTCTTTTACAAAAGTTTTCTCGCTGATATGTGCCTCATTCAATCATTACAAAAATACTGACACAGCACTTAAATGGAAAACACTACATGCATACCAAGTCCCTGTACACTCAGTCACAGTTTCCAATTCTGCTGCAAGGAGAGGAGGAGAGCTGACAGACTGTGTGGTGTACCAGCCTCCCTTGAGGGACAGGCCCAGTACTCAACTCATCCTCCCCAAATCTGAGCCTTGATGGCCAAGACTGAAATGCACAACTGACCTCTGATCAGTCAGGCTCTTGGGGACAATTATGACTTCTTCCCGTGCTATTCATCAAACTGACGGCCAGTGATTGGGAAGTGGACCCAACAGACCTGTCTGCCAGTCCCTAAGAGGGCCCGGAACAGTGTGTTGTTTGGACTCCTAACAGAGTCACCTTTACATTTGCGTATCTATTCCTCTTGTTATTGACAGAAGCATTCATCATATTAACACTCAGTTAAATGCATCTATCATTTGTCAGTGTGCGGCTGCCATGGCAGCAGTTGCGGGGGCAGCAGAGAGTTGAGCCATGCAGACGCTTCGTTGGTTTCTTTAATATTAATCAGCTGTGTCAATGTGCACCTCTCCACACTCCTCCACTCATTTCAAGGGAATGATTAATAGATCCATAAATGCAAAAAAAATACATTTCTTGAGCACTGTGTTCTGAGATATGTTTCAAAATAGCCATCACATGGTCAATGATCTGTTATGAGATGCATTTTTTTGCACCGCAGACTGCTTTATATACATTCTGCTAGCTTTTGATATATGGAATAAATAAACAAAAGGGTTTTTCCGTTTTCACTCTTCCACCACCCTCAAATGTTAGGCTGCAGGGTATATATTTTTCTTTTGGGTAAATATCAAAATGTTACTTTTCAAACAGATATTGAATGCTGCTTGCATTCAAACAACATATAAAGCAGTAGTTTCTTTTTTTTTATAATAAGAAATAAGCTTATTCGAGAGTTAGATTGAAAATGTCTAAGCATTTCTTTAAGATTTGAGACCATTAGCTTCTTTTTTTTCTGAAAACAGAATGAAAATGAATGAATAGAAACATGTTTTTGACAAAGAACTTATATTCCTCATGGTAAAAGGTGTTAGGAAAAGTGTCATTTTGAAAAATTTGCTTTTGTAAAATTTGAGACTCAACTAGACAAAAGAATAAGGCTGTTGTGACTGCTACTGAACCTCACATTTTTTTCATTACAAATGGAGTACAAGCAGGTCAGGTCAGCTTTCGGTCATGTACTGAAGTGTTGACATCCATCTGACTCATGACTTTTAGTGTGTAAACCGCCTCTTTTCCAACTATCTCAACCGTATAATCCAAGAACACAGGAGCGCCTTCAAAAGACCATCTGTCTGCTTAAATATTTAAAGTTACACCAGATGAGATCATCTGCTAAAGACTCAAATGGAAAATGTCAAATATATGTTAAACAATGCAAGAAATGTCTTGACACATACACGCACACATACAATATACAGCCTTTGAATGTTTGACAAATCCCCGGAGTGAAACTGTCAATCATCATTATGACCAGCTTCTTCATGATGGATGGTAATGCCTCAGAAGTGGTTGTTTCTTCATGTGCTAAAGGCAGGGCAGGGTCAATCTCACACACTGACTTGTCTGTTGAGGGTGACATAATGACTCTGGTTCTCGGCACAAGGGCCAAAAATAGGGTGCTGGCACCCTAAACACCCTCACCAACAGTCATTATGGGGCTTACGGAGCTTTTTTCCTCTTTCCATGTTTCTATTTCTGTTTGAGCATTTTCCAGTTATCTAAGCGCCTCTCTCTTCCCCCATTTCTCACTTAAATTGAATCCAGTTCATTTGACTTCCGTAATCAGTTTAATTACATTCATTTGGAAGAATCAATTTGGAGCGGGTTCAACAAAAAAGTTGAATGCACACAAGCGAGATGATAAGGACAATAATCAGAGCTGCAACAATACACACTATAGAAAGCTGAATTTGGAAGGGGAAAATGTACACAAAGAACCATTATTAAATAATAAAATGGCAGGTTCTGTTCCTCTCTAGTTCTCAGTAGGAGGCAGGGAGTTATTTCTCTGCAGTGATTTTACAATTTGGCATTTCATCTATTAAATCCAGCCGCATTCTCATTATTTATTTATTTTTCCTTTTTTTCCTTTGTTGTCATTTTGCCAGTTTGTTTTGGAATGGGAAATGGCTTGTGATTTATTTTGTGTCTGTGCGTGTATGTGTGTGTGTGTGTGTGTGTGTGTGTGTGTGTGTGTGTGTGTGTGTGTGTGTGTGTGTGTGTGTGTGTGTGTGTGTGTGTGTGTGTGTGTGTGTGTGCGTGCGTATGTCTCTTTGTCTTTCTGTGGTTTTCTAAAGTGCACATACTACAGTATTCTACCACAGTATTACATTATCCAACTCAGATGTGGTTTCGTGTACCACCTTGATATTTATTTAGACACTTTTATTTCCAATTTCCTATAATAAGAGTCCCATTTAGACGCTACTGCTGTGCTGTATTTTTGAAATAGACTTACTATTAAGTGCAGACAGACACGTTCACAATTATACTACTGGAATCTTTTATTTAATGTTTCATCATGTTTTTATCTCCCCACCGCAAATGTACTCAGAATGTAGCCTGAGGGTTATCCATATGCATAGTTATAGCTGAGGTGCAAGTGCTAAAAATCCAGCCGTCCTCTCTGAAGAAAGAGCTTTCCAGCTGGTCGGACAGCCTAAGATTGATCCACATTAGGCTACACACTGTAAATTGATAAGAGTTTGTCCAAGGCAATTTATGTTGAATCGGTAATGAAGAGCCTAACTGTCTGCACTTATTCTGGTCTGATAGTCTACATAACAGTGGAGATCAATAACGAAAAAACGTAGGTTCCAGCATCATAAAAGACTTCAGTGAGCAGCCAGTCTGCAAACATATTGATTCTTTGAGAGCAGTTGTTGATAAAACAGGCCGCTCAAGTGATGTTGAAAAGCTGTTATCACCAAAATGTTCTCCCACAATGTTATTGTTTAGCATCAGTTACCACCCGCAGCGATATCGAATAGAAACTGATGGTAAGCCTTGTTATATTGGCGTATGTCGATTCTGACTGTCAGAATTAAGATGCTTCTTTTTTTCCCACTTGTCAGCCTTTTACCTCTCCCAACTAGTCAAATACAACAGCTTAAGTGGCGCTACATGTCAAACTATGACGCTCTAAGTGGCTATAGTGGGAGTAAAAGAGGAGATCAGGTTATAAAGAGCGATACAGTCCACATAGAGGGGGACTAATGAGAATTATAGTTTGAAGGGTAGGGCTATAGACCAAGCTGCCATTTTTGATGAGTTTGGATTAACAGTATGTCACTCATGTTCTACTGTAATTTTCCAGTTCATGTTTCCACTATGTGGAATTACAAGCAATTTTACACAGTAAGTGCAAGTCAAATTGTCATATGTCCCTGAAACATATTATTGTGTGTTGAACCCCTTTCCTAATGGAGAAAAAAACATCTTACAAGCACTTACATCAGGTTTTCGTCCTTAGTGGCGAATGTTACAATCGTCATTCATTTCCGAGAGAAATGATTCTGCAGTAGTCACAAGTATTTATCGGCTCCAATCTCCGATCAGCAGTGATGGAAACTTGACACCCGGGTGGACACTCCAATTTTATCCCCTGTTTTGATAACTCTTTTTTGGCCGAATCATATGGTGTCAGTGAATTGCTCTTGGTCTCATTGCCTATGTCCAGGGTTTAGAAAATTGCACATATGACTTTGTTTGTCGAATACAGGTCAGACTTCAATGCTATTAATTCTTTCGTCCAGACTTTGAGACAAACTCTTTCATATGGGAGTTGAACAGTCTCTATGTCGATTGGTCCTTTTACTTTTAGCCCAAATGACTGTATTTCCCACTGTGGGGGTAGTGTGGTTTTATGCATCGTGGACTGGTGTAACGCAAAAGGAATGTTTCCAAAACCAAGAAATTAGTAGTGGACTTTC
Source organism: Anoplopoma fimbria (assembly GCF_027596085.1). Taxonomy (NCBI): domain Eukaryota; kingdom Metazoa; phylum Chordata; class Actinopteri; order Perciformes; family Anoplopomatidae; genus Anoplopoma; species Anoplopoma fimbria. The sequence continues at coordinate 19,913,889 of NC_072461.1, forward strand.
GTAGGAACTATTGAGATCACCTACCATTGGTCATCAACAACAACAAAAAATGGTGGACAGCTACAAATTCCTGGGAGTAAAAATCTCCTCCACAAAGCACTGCGGGCCACTCGACAGGATAAATAATTGTGCATTAGGGCAGATGTTTTTAATGCACTTTATCACTTGATCTAGTGGGTCGTTTAATGTTGCTTCTAATTTCCCTACAGGTGCTGGTGTTTTATCTACGGTGTTCTTATGTGTTGGATTTTATTTTACCCATTGTTTTATGCTTTTTATGATTATTTTATGGGTATGGATATTACTGTATTTTCTGTTTAATACCTTGTCTGATTTATTATGTGTTTTATGAGTGAGTGGCTTTACTTTCTTTGTCTTTCTCGGTCTTTGTCTAAGTGAGCTCGTTAAGAATTTTTTTTTATAATCATAGATATAGCAATAAAGTATTGAATCTTGGATCTATATCCAATGTCCTTAAATCTGATCCAATATCTCTTTGGCACTGATAATTCATCGAGAAACCATGAGTCGGCATAATCATTGAGAAAGTGACGCACATTTACACCTTTTGCCTGTTTGTTTGGAAATGTTAACTGCTGCCTGCAGGAAGCTGTATGGGTGATGGATTGAGGAATGCCGTCACTTAATGCAGTGCTTGTATTTCCTGTATTTTCACAGCAGGGATCAAGCTTTCTCCTCTGGTATCCGCTCAGGATGCACACTGATAACTTCTCTGATCACATTTAACACATTTACACTGTCCAAAATGCAGAGAGGATAAAGCAGTCGGTGACCGACTAATGAGGGAGTGGGAACAGGTGAGCAGGTCTGGTGACTGCAGGTCTAACGAGGAACAGGTGAGCAGCAGCTAATTACAAAATACTTTTATTTGGGAAAAGGCCTACTGATTCCACATGAAAAACACCAACACCAAACAGATAAGGCAAGCACAAGGGCTGAACTCAAAGAAAATAAAAAGATGAAAAGGCACTTGCTAGACAGCACGGCCCTCCTCTAATACAGCAAATAAATGTTAGAATTACCTAGTGCAAACAACACCTTTGAGTTAGTAGTCAAAATATAAGGCAAAATGGTGTCCAAAAAGAAACAGAAAATATTGAATTAGTTATTCCCTAATTAAATATTAAAATACTTAGATAAAATTCTCAGAACTCAAAGCTGTCTAAAAGAACAAACACTGAGGGCTTGAATGCATTAAAAAGTCTGGTAGAATTAAAATACCAACCAATCAAAAGTTCACAAGCTGTGTACTGTAGCTAAAGGTAGTCTGCAGGTAAACAAAGAATAATCAAGATAAAAGCAAAGCAGTGCCAATTGAGCAAGTAATCCAAAATAGGCAAAGCAAAGCCGCAATGTAAATATCTTTCCTTAAGGGATATAAAAACTTGTTATATTTTTTCAAAAGTATTGTAAAACGTACATAGGCATTAGGCCGACCAATAACATCTTGCCTGAAACACTCCCACAGTCAGTAGGTTGGCAGGGAATATATCTGAGTCCCCAAGCTGAAAATCTTCAAGCCTGGTGACCCAACTCTGGGGTGCACTTGTTCAATGAGCCCCATAATACAAAAGATTGCTGGAAGATACGCATTATTTAATCTGAGTTTTAGGGTCAAGAGAGTACATTGGTCCGGGCATAGGACCTAAACAAATCAGGCTGGCATGGGAAACATTAGCAGCTTCAATGCTGCACAGGGCAGGTCTTGCAAAGAAAAGCATCGGGATTCATAATCATCAATTCATAATAATAGCAGAAGAACAAGACCAGAGCTTCCCTGAGATTTCCTGTCTGGCAATTATTTGAATCCGTTGCATTGCCCAAGTGGGAGTGTATATTTATATATAGAAACAGTGTTTCCTTTTCATTTTTCCCATGTTTAATCTCCCACGACTACATAAAGTGTGTGTGTATGTGTGTGTATATATATACTATGTATGTATGTATGTATGTATGTATGTATGTATGTATGTATGTATATTAAAAATATAATATAAGTGTGTTTGAAATCATAACAATAACCATGAAAAAGACTTTCAAATATTTCTCATTCTGCCACCATGTAACATTTGCCTAACGTTGACGATTGACTGACACAAAACATAACTGAGCCTTGCACTATATTTACACTTTCACAATTGCTGCAGGCTTTCACAAACACACATCAAACGATTCACTGCTCTCTTTTAGTTCCTCTGATTTAAAGACACTTTGGATCCTGCTGGAGATCCCCCGGTGATCCGTGATCACTACTTTGACAACCACCAGTTTTACTTTTGGGCATTGTGTAAGTGCATGAAAGAGGATGTTAACTCCAGGAGACTGGAGATAAATTCTGTGTGGACATAACAGTGTGTACTTGGTCCCACAAGCAGTCCCACACATCAGCAGTTTCACACACACAACTTATTATACCTCTCTTCTTCTTCTTCCTCTCTTTATTTTCTACATTGTCTGTGTGAAACACTTTTATGCCACTTAGGAGGACAATCATTCACTTCCATTCATTCCCTGGAGACTTACTGTACCCTAGCCTTCACCATACTTATTACAAGCCTTACCCTAAATTTGACCTTAGAAAGAATATTGCCTGTATTCTGAACCTGCAGCTGCTCAGCATGTGGTTTTATCTTAGTTCGCATATCCTTGTATGGTAAATGTAAAAAGTATTTTTGTGTGAAAATGCACAGACATTTATAAGGAGCATTTGTGAGTGTAAATATTTTTTATGGACATTAAATGGCTTGAGGATTCAAGCGTTTTATGAGATGTTCAGTGTACATATATAGTATTTTGGCAAGTAGATGTCAATATATCATTAATTGACCCACAATGAGAAAATCTGCCACCAAAAGCAAGGCCGTCAACAGTGATGGCAGATTAAATGCAATCTAGTGTTTGACCATGAGGAAAATTTGCAGAGTAGAGCACCACCTGTATCCTCCACATGATTTTCACTGCAGTTAGACATAGAAGTGCAGGTGCGGCAGTAGCTGAATTCAATGAAAACCTCTGATTAGTTGATGGAGTAGCTGAGGACATGTCCAAAATATCTCCCCCCTTCACATCCAGGAGTCCCTATACTCAGTCGTTTATGCTATAGTGAGGAGTAAATTGAGATTTCAGACATAATGATACATACTGTTGATTTTCACATTCATAAATTATGGAGTATTGCCTTGTGACATTACCTTTTCATTCAATGATTTTTTTTATTTTTTATAAATACAGTCCAATAATTCACACACTTAGATTTCGGGCACCCAAATAAAATGGACATTAAATACAAAGCACTATATTTTAAACAAAACAGTGTCCAAAGACATGCAGGTGAGATTAATGGGCAACCGGGGCTGAAGCACAAAGGAGACCAACTGTCTGAGTTGTAAATTACTGATGGTGAAAACCCAATATTTCCTAATTTTGCTGCATCCAAACATCTGTTGAAGAATTGATAGGAAAATGTATTCATCACCACGAAGCAGAAGCTTTGTTAGTGATTATTATTGTTGTTATTATTATTCAAGGAAACAAGTCTGCAAGGAGGAAGAGTAAGCAACAAAAACAGTAAAAGTATGAGGACCCAGTTGAGTTTCACTCTGGTTTAACTGATCACAAATGATCAGTTAGATCTCCGTGAAATGACAAGTCTAACCATTGGGATGAGCTCCAGCCCAAGGCAACCTTCTGAGAATAAGCAGGTATAGCTAATGGATGGATGAACGAATCGATATCTTTCACAGGGAGTGCTCTCCAGGATGTTGTTTTTTTGGTATTCTACTGACTTGTTGAAAGAGGGGCATAAAAAGTAATTTAGAAATTCATTTATTTGATATAGTGTGCCGAGAACAGAGAAAGTTGAAGATGAGGAGTCCTTTGCAATTAGACTCCACCTTTTCATGGGGGCAGTAGCCATGCATATCCCCTTAAGGTCTGGGTGGATGTGATGTGGAGTGGGATTCTTTCGAGCTCAGTGCAGAGAAGCTTTAAGCAGCTGGTTCTGATGAAACTGGAGGTGAATGAGGTGGAGGCGGGTCGCTTCAACACTCACACTGAAATGAAAACTGACAGCAGCAGAGAAAAAACACTTGTTTTTTAAAAGCTCGAGGTGATTGGCTCGCAGAGGTCATGGCAAAACTTGATTGGTTTAAGGAAATAGTGTGCTCTCAGGCAGCTAATACAACTTTATACAACATTTGTCAAAGGTTGAGTAACATTACCTGTAACAAGTTAACAGACACTTGCGTGGTAAATTGTTGGAGTGGCCCTTTTAAACTAAAAGTCTTAGCCATAAACTTCATAGTCTGTCTGTGTTTGGACCAGTTTTTTGGTCCCCAGATAGGAGGTGAGTCTCCATGACATCTCTGTGGGAATAGATCTGTGTCCTCACAACCTGGCTAATACAAGTACGTACACACACACACACACACACACACACACACACACACACACACACACACACACACACACACACACACACACACACACACACACACACACACACACACACACACACACATGCGCAATGGGAGCTGTGTAAATCCATGTCTCAGGGCTATAACTCATTTCACATCTGTATGTGTCAGGTAATGGTTGGCTACTTATCTCCCTCTTCTCTCTCTCTCTCTCTCTCTCTCTCTCTCTCCCTCCCCCCCCCCCCTTTCTTCATCTTCCAAATCACTCACACCATTGCCTCTTCTCCTGTCCTCCCACCTTCTCTCCCTCTATCCATCTGTTTTCCCCCTCTCTATTTCTGTCTTTCCTCTTCCGCCCAGCTGAGCGGTGTCTTTTCCTGTCTTCTATTTCTGTCCCGCTCCACGTCTCCCCTTTTCTCCTCTCCTCCTCCTCCTCCTCCTCCTCCCAACATCCCCCCCTCCCTTGTCTCTCTCCTCCTTCTCAAGGGTCCTGTTCTAATTCAGTACTCATACTCCAACCTAGTTTTCTGCTTTCTCTAATCCCCCTTTACACTTTAACTGCTTGTAAGGAAGTATAGTGCTGATATAGTAGCAGAGGCCTCCCCCACATATCTCCAACTTTCTCATCTGGTCGCGTCCCCAAACTTCTTGTCTCCTCTTCCCATCTTTCCTTTCTTCTCTCCTATTTCCTTCTCCTTCCCTCTCTGTTGCTCGTTCCTTTTTTCCTCTAATCTCCTTCTTTCTCTCCCCTTGACATTACAAAGTCATGACTGGCCAGAGGGGCGGTTTAGAGAGGCTTTTGACAAGAACTTTCAGAAAACCAGGCACACTTTCTCAGCGAGGTATTAAGGAAACGGCTGCTTATCCACCCTCAACACTTCTCAGTCCCCTTTTTTCTTCTGGAGTAAACAACTGTGAGTTGTTTTCTGCTCTGTTGCTGCTATCAGCCTGTCCACTGTGACAGCTCAACACACACACACACACACACACACACACACACACACACACACACACACACACACACACACACACACACACACACACACACACACACACACACACACACACTAACATCTGTCAGAAATCGCATAACAAACGATTACATTTTAGTTTGTTCTTAGCTGTAAACACTGGCTACATAGTTTGGTTTACCTGCAGAACCACTTTCGACAAGGAAGCTGTTTTTTTGTTTTTTTTTTTTTTTTTTTTTTGTAATCACTGACTGGAAATGTTGAGCAAAACATCTCTAACCTTTACATTAGCTACAAATGTTGCTTTACCAGAATCTGATAATGAGATGGCCTTGACTAATTCTAAACAGGCTTTTTTTAAATTCTCTACGGTTCCAGTAACACAGGGAGAAATTAATTGAGACTTCTGGCTGCATAATGGCTGCAATAACTTTAACCCTTTGCTGGTGCTTTGAGAATTACATGATTTATTTCTGTATTTGTGCTGGTTTACCGGCCGCAAAATTCGCACAATCCTTTTCGTGAATTCATCCCTCAATCTTTATTCTTTCCTCTGTAAGAAATTCAAAATGCAAATCTTCCTGGAGTCCTGTAAACACTGTAAGGTTTTAGTTTTAGTTTTAGTGAGTGTAGTGTTGAAATTTGGCAAGATCCAGGCTTGCTGTGTCTCCATATTTCCAGCAGGGAAGAATTAACAGCGCAGCAGTAGCATCAATACTCTGTCAGTGTATAATAATAATAATAATAATAATAATAATAATAATAATAATAATAATAATAATATAATATACTTAATTTATTTTTTCATTCTGTTGTTGTTTGCACATACACACATTCACATAGATCAAATATGGGCAGATGTAGGGGTTTGGTACCTCGCTCATGGGCACTTTGGCAGTACCCAGGAAGTGACCTCTCCAGCTACCAGTCAACACTAACATCTGTTTCTCTTCCTGATGAAAGAAAAGGTACATTAATAGATTATTTTACATCCATACAAACACACACATTTTTTCAAAAACATTATTTTAGTTTAAATGATTCTGAGTGGATGGTTTTATTTTATGCTAACAGCCTTTTGTTTTATGCTTAATGCTCACATTTTTGGAGTGTATTGATTTCCATTTCAGTAAACATTCATGAAGAACTCTTAAGGGGAAATATGTTTGGTTTTCCCTTGATGCTTTTTATTGCTCTAATCAGCCTGCTTACTTGTCCTACATGTGAAAATGTGAGTGTAAGTTTCACCTCCCTGAGAAGTTTTGGCACCAAAAGAGGTTGATAAAGCAATAGATATCTCTCATACACATGCATGTATATACAGTTAGTCTCACACACAGGTGGACAAGTCAGACACGTTGGCTTTCATTTATTGCTGACAGCCTGCATTCCTCAGGTGACACCAGGCAGCTTTGCCCACTTTAACCCTCTGTCAAGGCCACTGAGCCGGGCACACACCCATATGTGGCAGTGTAGGTAGTTACAATGGTGCATGCTTGTATGTCTGTCTGTATACATGTGTATTTTAAGGTGTGTCTGACCTTTGACCCCTTTGGACCTCTTCAAGGCATCATGCAGTAGCGTATAACTGAAGAAGCTTCGCAAGCATATCCTCCCCCCACCCACCGTCACCATCCGCAGCAGCAGCAGCAGCAGCATATTTCATGTCATGCGAACAGCAGCTCGCTGCTGTGGCAGACATGAGACAGTAACACCACTTTCAGCCAGCCCTCACAGCCAGCTAACCAGTATCTGCGGTGCTATCATTTCCATGTTGTCACCAGTCATTCATTGTCTAAGTTCCGCTTAAACAATCGCGGCCGCTTGGCAGAAAGGGCCCGTGGCGATGCGTCCCGCCAGCGCTGCCTGTTAACTCAAATGTAACACGGTGTCCTCCGTCTCACCCCCCATCGAGCTGGGACTCCGAGGCAGACACATAAGATGCAGCCGAATGGCTTGAAGAACTGGCAGGTCCTCAGTGGGTCTTTGAGCCAGACAGAGAAATGGAGCCAGAGGAAGAATGAAAATGAAGAGAAAGGACTGTAAAATAAAAGGATGAAGAGGAGGGCTGATTGATTAAGAACGAGTCATGGTAATGAGCAAATTGCCCTTCCTGGAGTTGCCTTAGTGGATAGCTGCCATCTCCACGAGAATGGCCTAGCTGATTAGCCAGACAGACAAATCGAGGGGGGGGGGAGTCATGCATCGCTAAAACCAAAGATGAGGCTCCTAGAGATGATCCAGCGAATGAGGGTATCTAAAAGAAAGACGATAATGTTCAAAGTCTAGTCAGAACCCTGTGGCGCATTCATTTCAACCCTAATTAGATGTCAGTTTGAGCTAAAACCGCCCCTCTCTGACTGAGGGAATGCCAGGGGAGGAGATTGGGAAGGTGTTGATCTTGAATGTGTAGATTAAACAGTTTGTGTCTTTGCTGTGCCTCATTCGTGACTCAACTTCGGATACATTTTATCTTGTGCTTATGCAAGTCATGACTGTATGGGTGCTGAATTTTTAAAGAACTCTGCCATTTAAATTATACAAAGGCCTAAATGTATGCATAATTAAGGGTGTGGGTGCTTTGAGTGACATGTACCTTCTCAGGTCGCTAGCTGCTTGCTGTCTCTTCTGCTGCGTAACCAGGGCCCGGCTCAGCTCCAGCGACAATCCAACTTTTTGCCCATTTTTGGATTAGCCGGGCGCCAAGATGGCGACAGCCAGAGTCACCCACTTTGAGCTTCAAAACAGCTTTTCATAAACCATGGATGAATTCAATGAGATGATGTCCATATTTTAAACAGTCAATGGGAAATACTTGTATGCATTGAAGTGCTTTGAATACAAACCATATACTGTGGATATGTTTGATTTCTAATGTTATCATGCAACATTGGTTAATAACCACGGTTATTGTGTGTGCTTACATTTGCTAATTGGCAGAAACACAAAGTAGAGCTGAGGCTGATGGGAATGTTAATAGTTTGGCAGGTGTTTGATCATAAACCAAAGAATTGTACATATTCCCAGATCATGTAGGATCCAGGAACATCTGTACTAAACATGTCAGCTAATTTTGGAGACATTTCACTCCAAACCAAAAATGGCGATATTGGTAAAGTCAATAGATCACCATCATTTAATTCTCTGAGAGCATTGAATGGCTGCACAAATATTGTGGCAATCCATGCAATAGTTGCAGAGATATTTTAGTGACAGACCGATTGACCAACATTGCCATAGTTGCCACAATAGAAGCATGGATAATTGAAAAAGCTGACTCCAGGACATTATTGTCCATGGCATAACTTGAACCAGAATTTTGAACACATTAGATGTTTACAATATACCTGACCTTGCTGTCTGAATGTCTGGAGTTGGGGAGATTTCATTAATTCTGTTGGGCCTCTGCATGGAGGCACTACTTAATGTGTAAATTCTACAATTACCAACACAACACATCGATTTAAGATGTTCATCAGCCCCTCTTCCATGGTCCGTGACACGTACTCACTTCATGTGTGTTGGGCAGACTAGATCGCTATCCGCACTCAGATTAGCTAATGCATTCAAGACAGATTGAAATTTGATTGCTCAAACCATCACCAGAGGTGAGGTATGTCGTGTTAATCTGATTCCTGATGAAGGAGCAGATGAACAGGGGAGTTGTGAAGACCATAAACTTTTGTGATCATAATTGTCAGCTAACGCTAGCTAAACCGTTGTTGTTGTTGCAGCACTGCTAGTGCAGTATAAATGGGGCCTCTGAGTCATTTACTGTATTTGGCAATGTTCCACTGGGATCTTACAAAGTTTTGCTGTTATGCTCAAACTGAAAACATCCTTTTACAATCCCAAGAGGTTTGGGGCTGCTGGAAACTTTTGTTTGGTGTCCATTTTCTGAAAGATCTATGTTCAAAGTGGCTTTAATTGCTTGTCTTGACCATCGAGCTGTAACTGAAACTGAGTTCTTCATAGTTATACGTTATGTTGTAAGTGCTGGCCATATGGCTCACTGTCTGTGAGATGCACCTGAGTAGTCAATTATGTATGCATCCCATATTCTGTACATAAACCTGATGCGTATATGTGTGTATTGTGTTCGTGAATGTTTGCCTGTATACGTATCATTCTCAGGCTCTCTCTCTTTGGTAATTATGGTGGGAATCTGGCTGGACAGCAGCTTGTCTGTAATAGAGACACATTCATAGTTCAGTCATCATTCCCAGCAGCCCCCTGGGAGCTCCACAAAGAGAGAGAGAAGAAGAAGAAGAAAGAAGACGAGAGGGGCGGGGGATGGGGGGGGGGGGGGGGGGCACAGGAAGTCTTAACAATCTGCATAGAGATTGGTTTGACCTCAGCGTCCACCCCCTCACCACTCTGTCCAAAGCCTGACTGGACACAACAGATGTTAGTGGAGGTGGAGTCAAGGGACGATGGGTGGGGGGGGCTAGAATGACAGCTGTACATTGTCTGTCCACGCCAGCCATTGTCTGGAATGGAAAAGAGGAGGAGGGAGAAAAGAGAGAGGGAATTGTTGATAACTGGTGATTGAAACTGCAGCACTTTGGCAGAAATGCCAATAATGTGATAGAACTAATGGCAGAATGAAGAGAGAGAGCAGAATGAAGAGAGAGAGAGAGAGAGAGAGAGAGCAGAGAGGAAAATAAATCGAGGGAAGAAAGGCAAAGGAGAGGGAGTGAGCCAGGCTGTGTGGAGTAACTGGCTGCTCTCTGGACACAAGAGTCCTCAAAAATAATGGAATTGGAGGCACTTCTAAAAATATTAGAAAACCTGCATTCTATTGGCCATGGATAATGGAAGGACAAATAATGGAGGGTTTCACACTTTTATTTTATAATGTAGTTTTAAACCTGTTTCTCCAAGCCAGGTTTAAAAACTGTTGATGGCAGAAGGTTAAAACAGCAGTACTGTTTAGTAGATACTCAGTATGGACAAATTCAAGTTCAAATCTGATCAAAGTACCAGTTAATCTATAATATAAAATAAAGAGGGACTATAGCTTTTCTCATGACAATGTACACTGTTATTTGCGTTGTTTAATTCAAATTATTCCTTCGCTTTTTATTAAAAGTGCTTAAAAACATGCAAAGATTGGTCTGTATAATAAGGTTTAAAAGCATCTATTCTCCCGGCTTTCCTTTCTGGAAGTAGTTTAATACCAGAGTGTTCAAAACTGATGAGGGCGAAGAAAGAAGGCAGGATTAAAAGAGTAAGAGAGACAGAGACAGAGACAGATGGGCAAGAGAGGGCAAGCATTCTGGATGGTGGACAGCCAAGGCTGACAACTTGATATAGGACACAGAAAATAAAAATGCTAGGTCAGACAAGAAACCCCAAAGGCAAAAGAGAAAATGCATGACATTCACATCACATCAGCAATATCAGTTTACCAAAAAACCCAAAGCAAGGCATATTGAGAGATTTCAACAAAGTAGATGAGCAGACAGAGAAGGAGCGGTGATATTGGTAGAAACCCAAGTGTAGAAAAATCTTTTCCAAATGGCCCACTGCTGCCAGCCAAGGGGGGGGGGGGCCAGCAGGGCTCCTATCGATGCAGCAGAGGCCTGGAGAGATCGAGAATGACACAGCCAGGCTTCTCCCGAGGGGAAAATGTGACACGAGTTCAAAATCAGCTGTGCAAACACCAGTTCTTGGAAATCATGACCAACAACCCCCAATTAAAAAGAAAATGACTGTCGTTTTTAATAGTGCGGGAGCTTAGTAAGTATATCTATTTCCAAAGTTTACAACATGAATCAGAGAACGTTGTGAGATTATTGTCAGGTCGTGTTTTCTGGAAAACGTTTAAGACACACAAAGGTGAAAGTTGCTGGTTGTAACGATCAACTCACAGAGAATTATCACGTGGCTCTGCTATTCCCAACAGCTTTACGGAGCGTTTTGACCTCGACTAGTCGACTATTTGACTGATATTAGGCTGATTCCACTGCCAATCTCACAGTCACATTGTCACAGTGGCGGAAAAATGTGGCTATGAAACAAAGGATCATTCCGTCCGTATATGGGGGTGCTGAATGCTTAATTTTATATAGATTTGCCTTTTTTTTCTTCCCGATGAAATTTGAAAATAACTCCTGTGCTTTCTATCAATCTCCCTGTGGCCAATGTTTCAAAACCAAAGAATACAGCTTCTTATCAGTGCACTAACAATAAAGTAGCATTATCAGAGCGCTAAATGTATTTTGAATTTATGAACAATTCTGTAAAATCAGTTGGGCGAGGCACGTAGACACACATAATCGCAGCACTCTCTCTCTCTCTCTCTCTCTCTTTCTTTCTCTCGTTGACTGTCCGTATGCTTCAATGGGGAATATGGATCACCAAAAGTTCCATTTACAACCACGAAAAACCAGCAGGCTTAGAAACCGTGTTCAGTTTGTTTGTCCATCGAGCTCGGGGTTCAGTACTATGGACAGCTACACCTAACACGCAGCACACAAAACACACAGTGAGCAAACAAAAACATTTTTTTTGGACAATCAGTCAATAATAGGTATGAGTGGAACTATAAGATTCAACTAGATAAATTCTTAGTCGGGGACACCCCAATTGTGGTTTTTACAAAATGATTGACAGGTGCATTCTGGTCTGTCATCTTTAGATTTGGATGTGGCCAAGTTTAGACAAATTAAATCATCAAGTTAAGAACAGGTTAAGATCATAAGCATGGTTGAAATAAACCTAGTTGTCTGTCTGGTAGAAGATTGGAAGCTAATAGCACTCTTGGTTGCAAATAACACACTTGATATCCATCCACTGCGGCTTCGCCCTTAAAAGGTTTTGCTGAATTGTTTTTAAAGGACACAACCAGAAAAATACATAACAATTTTCCCTAAAAGCTGATCCGGTGACCATCTATATTTCTTATCATTTAACATGTTTACCCAATAATATCTTGAAGTCATTGCTCAGCTGTATCCAAAGAAATCTCTCCAGTCAGCTATCAGCATGTTGAAAGTTCTGGGTCCAGATAAAATACAGGGACCTAGGCCAAAGCTTTAGTCAACTAACTGCTCACATCTCTCCCTCCCATTTTATTGCTCGCTTTATTGAACCATTGTGCCTCTGTGCCGCAAACAAAATAAATCCAGAGAGAGAGAGAGAGCAATTTTCTAGATTTATTCTCCCCTGCACTTTTTTGTCTCTCACTCTCTTGTCTGCTAGCCAAATGCTGTCCGGTGCTGCCGGGTCATAAGAGTCGGGTGTTCATCTCTGCCTCGGGTCTAATGCAGGGCAACGATAGCGCATGGACGACATAAAATATTTACAACTACATCTTCTCCCCCTCTCCAGTTGTCTGCTCCGAGCAAATATACTTAATTCAAACACACTCACAAACACAAAATAAAGGTTAACTTGTAATGTACGAAAGAATGATCATAGCTGTCCATTAAATATTGAACATTTTGAAATATGTTGGCTTAAGAAACAGCCTACCTGTACCTTCAGCTATCAACATATAATATTACATTTTCTCAATTATAGGACAATATGATTTATGGAATCTGAAAAAAAGCCAGTTGTATTATTTTGAAGGAATAGGTACATATTTAGAACATCAAATATATTCTTTGAATGGAAAAAGTACCGATCCTTACAGAGTACACGTATAATGTTATTCAAGTCCTTGTGTCTTAAAATTAGTCAGCCATAAAAGTGTTTAGCCAGTCCAGTTTAACTGAGAGGAGGTTCTGATGGCTTATGTAGCCTAAAGTGGCCTGCAGCCAAGGAGGTAAGTAAATTCCTGACAAAGTGAAAATAAAAGTTGTAAGCGTCTCCCGACATCTTTACCACAGAATCTGACCAGACTGAATAAACAACTGAAAATAATGTCTGTCACAAAATGTCCTGATGAGGAGCTCAAAAAGACAAAATGCCAACTGCTAGAGAAAATCATTTGGACCAGATCCAAGAGTGACAACTACTGTTGCTGTCGCAACAATTAACAACATTAGACGTATCATGAAACTTATTCCTGTATCTGTTCTTGCAGCTATAACAGCATGCATCATCTCAGGAATCTCATCAATTGAAATGGTTTAAAAGAAATTATGAAAAAGCATCGCACACCACCAAACAAAATTCATTTGGCAGAATGCTAACTATCGGGTGTTTTCACCCTTGGCTGGTCAAGGGTCAAACGAGTAAAATCCGTATGCAGCCATTCACACGAACATATATTTAAACACACTCGCACACACACAATACCTAGCTCAAAGCCACAGCCCCGCCCATGTATCCACATCTCGGGGGCCGCCATTGTGCGCGGCCACTCAAGCAGGAAATTCACTAACAATGAATAAAATGGGATGTAATTATTTTCAAGCAGTCACTTGTTGAGCGAACCTGAATGGGCTGAGAAACATGTGTTGCTCTCGGACTCCATTATTATTGCGCGGCCGTCCATTTTACAGTAGCCAGCCAGAGGTTAACGCTTCACAATCAAATTGTATGCCTGCGTGTGATTGAGCGGGTGTTCGGCGCGCCGTTGGAGGGTGGGTGAGGAGCGGTTAGATGGGAGTGTGGTGGAGTTTGGGGAGGGGTGGGGGGGTGATTGGAGGCAGATGAAAAATAAGCCTCTGGCTATCATCACAGGAAATGGCCTGAGACATCCACTTCTCCGTCTCTGCCACCCACCCTCCTCTTGCTGTCTATCTCTCACACTGTTGCTATCTCTCTTGTCCATTTGACCTTTTTCCTGTCCTCTGCCTCTTGAGCTTTCTTTTCCTCTCCATCTCCTCCTCTAGCCTTCTTCCCCTTTCCAAAGATAACCCTCTCATTCACTTTTCCATCTCTTTCTCTCTCCACTTCTCTCTGCAGCCATTATCTGTTTTTGCTGCCCTTTCCCCACCATGGGGCTCTATCTGACTCTCTAGACCTCTGATTTTATTTTTCTTTCTTTCTCTTTCCCCCCCTACCTGCTTGTGTTTGAATCTTCCTCTCCTTGTATGTCCTCCTCACTCTTTTTTATCCCCTATTCTATCATTGTTTCTGTCTCAATCTCCCCAAAACTCCCTCTATCTCGCTCTGCTCCCCCCGGTGTACCAGAGCATCGGGAGGACAAGCTTTCTCACCAGCAGCCATCATTTGCCCTCTGATCCTGTGTTAGTGGAAACACACCTTTACTGGTATCTGTGCGTGTGTGTATATACGTGTATCACACCATATCTATGTAAATATGTGGCTGCATTACAGCCGGGAGAGATATATATTATTCGCATTTGAACTGTTCACACAAAGGCAGCAGCTCTGCCTCTCTCCCACCACACCAAAGGAGCAATTCCAGGCGATTTCATCCGGTCCTGTCCTCTATTTTTCTCAGCTGCTCTCATTTCCCCATCTTTTTTCTCTCTCTTGGCTTAGTGTCATTCATCTCAAGGCAGTGCTCATGATACCAGCACATACGCACAACTCTTGTCGCAGAGACATGCGCAGGCACACACATCGCACTCTCGCATCTCTTGTTGCCTTGGCTGGATGAGGTGGAGCAGGACCCGGAGTCAGATCGTTTAACATATCACCGGCTCCCCAGGGTTCCTGTTCATGCCCGCTCACTCCAGAGCCGATGAGAGGGATTCCAGTAGCTGCCGTGCATTTAACAGATCATTGCAGCTCCAGAAGGGCCCCCGAGTACCTCCAGATGCGACAAATGCTCATGGTGCGCAAAAACATGTTGAGGATATTCACAAATTTTGACTGCGGTAGACGTGCAGGCACATGCCAACATGCAGATGGCGTGTAAACACATGCAAAGTCATGCAGAGATGATATTGTGAATTAATACAGCATGTTAAAGGCCCAGCCAGTCAATTATTTAACCTTAAGATAAATCCATGTGGATAAATGATAGAGTGAGTTTGACATGAAGATTAACAAGGTTAAGTCTGCAACTATGGTAGCAGACCATGAATCTATTAATGGATTTGTTTTTACATTTCTACCTCCTTACCACTTGTCGGGCAACAGTAAATCTTGGTGTGTGTGATGCAATAGGAAAAGCTTCGCTGGTTTCAAATTCAGAATTGTTTATCATTTGGGGACATTTCTGGATCAGACTCAGCTGTGTCGTAAGATTTGGCTCAAATTTTCAGTTCAGTTTAAGCTGTACTTTTATTAGCCTCAGGTGGGTTTGTCAGCTTGAGCTGCACATCAAGGAGGGTGTGACATATCAACCTAACACTTTCACAAGCTGATTGAACTGATGTCAATTTACGTTTTTATTTCTGTAAGTCAACTTACAACATCTGTACAGCTGTCTAAGGATCTAAAAGGTTCCTTCAGCCCACTGTCTGCCTTTCCAAAGTGGCCTAAAGAGACTGACAAGGGGCTTGGTATTAATTCAATGCGACGACATTTACTGCTGCATTTACTGATGCACGTTGGATGAATTGCAGTGGAGGATAACGAAGCAAAGAGCTTTTATCTCAACAGTAAATCATCTTTTGAGTGTATTGATGGGTATTTATTTGTGTTTACAATGTAAATAACTTTTTTTTTCTCTCATTTACATCACCTCTGTGTGTCTCTTGTGGAAATTTGCTTTTAATGTTATCAAACAGAGAGAAATGCTTTTGAAAATGGGATTATGACAGGAAATTCGAGGCCTCTCGAATTTCCCCATGGAATATAATAATAAGATAAGATCTGCAGGAAACAACTGTCAATAGGCACAAGACCAGAACGATTTGAATTTCTGAACCAATCTGAGATGAAGGCAGCAAGCCAAAGGTCTGGAAACAGCTACCAAAGACAAGGTTATGCAGGTTGCCATATAGCATTGGTTTGATTAATTGATTGTTTAGATTCTTTAGTGTTAGTCCCTGTATTAAGATACCTGTCAATCATTTGGGATCATTTGTGTTTTTAAAGCACTGTATTCAGAGGAACACATTTCAAAACAGTGCAATCAAAGACATCAACACTTCTTTGCATAGCTTGGTTTGTTTCAATAAATCATATGTGTCAGAGAAAGATTGGTCACAACTCTGTTTGTGATGTTGTTTTACTGTAGCAACAGAAGGCTTTTCACAGAGGGACAGTGGAGCTACCCAGTGGAGAGAAAATCTAAAGGTTTTTTTTTTAAATTGCCCTTTTATACTTAATGGTATGTCAATCATTTGTTGTCTTTGATCTGTATCTCTTATTTCTGTACAGTTTAAGTGCAATTAAAATGAGTGACACACATATACTGCACTGTAAGTCTCTAATAAAGCCATGGCTGCCTATGCAGGAACAGCTTATGGCAGCCAAACACACACAAACTCTGTCAGCGCAGACCGACCTTGTTACAGTAACGAGTCACATTGCTCACCGCACTCAAGTCAGCAGTGCGTTCACATGCTCCTCAGTACAACAACAAGGCCTCTATGCTGCTGCGTCCGTTGGGAGAAGGGGTTCAAAATGTATCCAAAGGGCTCCGGCTGAGACAACAGAGGCCCGTGTTCTCCTGCTGCTGCTGCTGCTGCTCTGCTCCTGGCCTGGTGGAGGCGAGGCACAGGGGCTGCTGATGGAGAAGAGTTTCAGATTTCAAAAGAGTTTGTTTTTTTCCTTTTTCTACCCAACTGGATCCGGGGAAATGCAAACACAACACAGTGGTGTGTGTGTGCAGTGTGTGTTTATTATAGCATTTTGAGCAGAATTTGAAGCGCTCACTGTGTGTGTGTTGTTCATATCCAGGCCGCATGCTCTGTTCTCTTCACCACCTGATCCCACCAGAGTCTGAATGACAGCACAGAGAGCATTGCGTGTCTGTGTGTCTGAAAAACGTGCTCTTGTGTGTACACACTGAATGAAAATGGGTACATGAGAGTGGAAAATAAAGTCACATGGAGCCTGTTATGTCACACAGTAAAATACCCAATTCGTCCCATATGTGCTGTGTTATCCAGCTCTCTACTCACTGAGTTACAAGAGCAGCCTGCTTTCTGAAAACACCAGCACAATGCGCGTCCGTCACATGGTGAAACCGAGCCTGCTCAGGGGATACCACCCTAGGGAGTGACCGAGGGGGGATTTAAGTTCAGAACCAGGAAGTATTTCGATGAAAGCAGCAGGGTCTTGGGGGAAGTTTCTCCACCCCTCCTCCTCCATTTTACTTTCCCTACCAGCTTAAACACATCTGTCCTGGCCTGACCACACAACCAACTCCCACATCCCTACAGCTGAGGCCACCAGTCAATGCTGCCTTCAAGTTCTCAAACCCTAATCGGGAAATTTGATTTGATGGAACTGATGAAAAATGAATATCTCTGTTCCTTTTTGATAAGACTGTTATTACTTTTTCTGTGTCTGCATGTATTCCGTCTCTTAAGATCATAGTTCTTTTTGAGTTATCTGATGCGTTCGTTATCTCCACCAGGAGATTGTGTATCGGGGGGGTGCATCTCTGTGTGTCTGTATGTTTGTCTGTCCGTGGCTTATCTCACATACTACCAGGCCCATCAGCCTAATGTATTATGTGCTCATTTATGACTGTATGGTCAAGGACCTCTCCTGGTTGCACTGATTCACACTTTTTGAAAAAATATAGTTTATTGACTCTTTCATACTGTCCTTGACTGTTGAATCGTCTCTACTCGTAACTAGACAGTAGGGGCAGCAACTGATCAACAACTTCAATTGTACTTTTGTTTCTGCTAAACGTGGCTACGATTCGGTCCAACATAGCATCAGTAGGCACACCTGGCAGAGATCTGCACTCCATTGAGTACACTTGTATTACACATATGATACTTGAAATTGACATTTACTTCTGTGCCTTGTTTCTTCATGTATTTACCACAAATTCCACATCCCCATCTATAAAAAATAAGCCCCCTACTAGGGCCACCAAGGATACTGGCACCGCCCATGCTATCATGCAGAGCAACTGAAGGCATAAAACTCGTAGTGCCTTGCCACCTACTACCTCCTACTTTCAAAGTTATGCATGCATCCCATGAAAGTGAGACCGGTTTTGCTTAAAAGGGCAATTCTACCTTCAAGTGCTCCTCATAAGCCCTCCCTTCCAGTCATAAATATGACTTGCAGCATAGCAGAAGTCAAGTTCTCTTGGTTGAGGAAAGAATTACACTACTCTGAGCTTTCGAAACATAGACATAAACATAATTCCCAAATAAAATTGATGATATGATATAAAACAGAAAATAAAAGCAGCAGAAACATATGGCACTAAAAGAGATAAAAAGAAAAGAAAAGGCTACCTCATATTTGCCAGGTGTTGGCACAGGTTCCCTGCTTTATTACTCCCAAATGTCACATCTCTGCAGTTCAGGCTACATCATTTAATGTTCTTCATACTTGCCGTAACTTAGAATTGCAATATTTCCACCAGCATTTTAAGGCAGCATAATTTCTGAAGCTGTGCTAGCCAGGCCCCCAGCCCCCATTTACCCACTGCCCACCCCTCTCAGGGTCTTACTGGGAGGGTTGTTGGAAAGCTGGTTGTGTTTTCTTTGTGCGGCCAGACCTCGCTATCACATTACTGCACACATGCTGATGCAGCAGCTCCCGCAGCCCCCTTCATCCCAGTTCTGTCCAGCCTTGTTTTCCGGAGCCACCCAACAATGGAGTGAAACAAAATTACTATTTCAATTTAAGTAATGTCACATTACAGTTTCCAATCACAGAGATAAGTCGTTACTTTTGTTATCACCACTTTTAAGTATAAGATTAAAGTTGAATTATCCAGGAAATACTTCCCACCCACCCGAGTCCCCCTGATTAATTTTCATAGAATTAGTCATCGTCCCTTCGCACATCGTGCTGAGCTCAGTTGAAAAATGGCGGAAAAGTTGGCTTTGCCCGGGGGAAATATTCTCTCAACTTTGATTTTTATCAAGGAACGGAAGGAGCAAAGGAAGGGAAATTAAGATGAATCCCAATTTAAGAGGATAAAAGGGTGCAACCGACAATTTTACAGCTATAAAAGCAAGGTAAAAAAATGGGGATGAAAAATATTTTTCACCACTATAAGGGTAATAAACAAGTGAATATGATACTTTTTCAAAAGAGTTATTAACTAGCATATTAATCATACTACTCATTGGCAGTTTGCTCTCTCACTGTCAATATTTCCAATAACTCTTCTGACTCTCTAACCAATATTCTTGCATTAGGGTTCACTCAATAAAATTAGGGACTGTATGAAAATGATTGGAGTTGGGAATTACACTGAATGTAAAGCTAACATTCTTCCAGAACTGCTCAGTTGGTATAACAGCTTCAGAAACCCCGTTCCCCGACACCTTTCTGACATCTGATTGGGGAGGCTGTGTCCGACAATCACTGGAACTTTCCGAATCTGACATTTGACATTAACAGCCACTTCACGCTGTGATTAGCCAGCTGGGCCAAGGTGTGAAAGGAGCCTATGTTCTCTCAAGCTCCCTTTTTTTTTGTTTGCTATACCCATATTTAATTGATTGTCCGGCTCTATGACCACCAGCTTTTCAATTTATGAACGAGTTTGCATTTTTGCACTTCCGTTTGTTTTTTTTAAGGTTTTCGGTTAGACACCTGACATTAGGTCTGTGGTTAACAACAGCCTAAGAGATTTTAATGTTTTCATCTATGACATAAAATACATAAGTTCATACCCCCCCTCATGAATTTTGAAGCTGTGTTATGTGTTATAAAAAAAGGTTGTTGCTACCAAGTGGCTAAATGAGACTACAAAACGTGATCACGCCAAACATCATGTGAAGTTATGGTGGACCATTATTAAAGTTTGTAGTGACCAAACGTTAGCATTTTCTGGTTGTTGTGTTTCCGCTCCAAAAATCATAAAAAGTGATTATCATTTGTGAAGATTATTTTGGTGAACAAACCTGCAAGTATTATAAAAATCTATTTGCCACAGGGCTTTCTTTCTGCAGTAATCCATAATTGGAGGTCAATACTCCATTGGCTTTGTGTCGAAGGAACCAGCAATGCTGACATCCGGGTTGGCCTATAAATACATGTCGTCCCTCGAGCACTCTATTGTAATTATCTGTGATAGCATAACTGAAGAACAGTGTTAGACTTGTGACAGGCACAACACTTTTTTCCACCTTCTGTCTTTTCAGACAGGGAAGAACTCTTTAACTGTACAAACACATCTGAACTTGACCTTTCCACAAGATGAAGATGATAGTGGACAGGACAGGAAAGCCACCAGGTCTGGTTGGGAGCTATAGCTACAGTGGTTCTCTCTGTAGCACCAGACTGAAGCAAAAGAAAATGGATCAGTCTGGGTGTTTATTTTTCCTCCCAGCAGAAAAGGCTTTCATTGATGGTTTTGGATTTGCTGCCCTTTTGGAGACACAGAGTGGTTTTGACCTGGCCTTTCTTTATTCTTTCCCTCTCTTTCCTCCCCCTCTCTCTCACCCAGGAGCTGGAGGGGAGCTTGTAAAGTCAGCAGCCATACGTTGTGTTATAAAAATAATCCAGGTTTTATTGGGATTGCCATGGGATGGTGGCGGAGGGGGAGTGAGGGTTAAGTGGTTATACAGGGCAGTTCACCTTACTAGAAAGAACTACACTGTTATATACTGTACATGACTGCTCCACACACTGAGACGTAGAGGAGGTGCTGGAAATAACAGTGGTGGTTTCTTGAAGATAGAGCACAAAGGTAGGAGTGTTAACGTGTATGTGCATTTCCGTGTGCATGAGAGGAGGCAGTATGTGTGAATCAGCATGTGGGGGTATTAACAACATGCTGGTATTTAAACTGCTCCTCTAACAATGGGTCTTAAGTCTCCAGCCAATGCCCACAGTCTGTCTGCTAATGGTACCAGTCCACTCACTTACCCAGCAGGATGGAGACACTCCAATGACTATACGGAGGGCCAGGAAATGCTAAATATCACTAAACAATGCTATGGAGCCCCATACAAATGACTGTTAACATATCATTTTTTGCGTGTGCAGGAGTGTCTGATAGAGATTTCCATGAATTTGACAAGCCCTATTTGCAACAGTGAAGCAGATATGTCAGGTTGAACTTTGGTAACATCTCACTCACGTTGGTTTTGGCTAAAAGGTCATAGAATAAATGTGTTTGAGGAAGTTCAAACACTATCCAAGGCATTTTCAGAGCGATACAATCACAGCTGTGTGCCCAGGCCCAAATGCAGCACACTCGGCTTGAAGGACAAAGGGCTCTAGAAAAAAAATTGATAGATTAGAAAAGGGCACGGTCAGTCATTTGTCTTTTGTTTTCCCTATCAGAAGCCCTCAGTGTTGCTCTGTTACCCGGGACAACATTATAAAGCATGAAAGATTGCCTAGCTTATGGGCATTTATGGCAAGTGTAAGTATTTCGACTGTTTTTCACGGCTGAGCGAGTTGCCCTTTAGGATTGCAAAGATGCCTCAGAAAAACATTCCTACGCCCAGGCTCCAGAGAATGCAAGATGTGGCAGGAGGCAGGGGGCTTTGGCAGCCAGAGAGAAGATCAGTGTCTGTCCGGTTGTCCAGACGTCTGTTGGGTCACAGCAGTGGAAAATGCCCCCGCTGGGAAGGGTAAGGGTGTGGGAGGTGGACAGTGTCTCGAGAATTCAAACACTGTCAACCCTTTCATATCTGTCTCATCCCTAACAAGATGAACCTGTAAAATTAGCCTGCTGAAACGGGTAGTTGTTGCAGTGGCAGAGGGAGCGCCGTGACAGGGATATTTGTCAAGAATTGGATTATAGCAGATGGCTTTTCTGAAACCTCAAACCAGTGTGATTAGATTTTCACTGTTGAACACTGATTGAAGAATGATTGCATTAGAGGACAGTGGGGCGGGAAAATACACCCAAAAACAAGTTTGATTTGAGCAGTGTGGCAGGATCGTAATCCCCTCTGCCCTGTTGCTTACCAAAACATTGTCCTCAGAGATCAGGAATTTATCCCGGTGCCATCTGAATTATGTGTACATGTTGAATTTTATTTCAGCAATATGCCAGTTGTTACATTTAGGTGTGGTACAAGCAGGGGTTGTAATTTGGCAGATGGGGGAACCCTAACGGCCAATCCACATAGAAAGAGTTTTTAGAACACCACAGTTAGGGTGGACAGAAGGTTGGTCCAGGCTTAATATTACAGGGGCGCTGGCCCAACCTTGACTCGCTTAGACCTACCATTATTCTCACCCCTTTAAGACCATAGACCCCTGCATGTTTTTTTACCCTTCAAGTCTATATTTGTTGTATTTTTGTCCCTTAATCTGGATAGACAGCTGTTTAAATCACCCAAATATCCTGCTGTGTATAGTATGGGTTTTGAATATTATCCATATCTACATTGATTGCTCAAAGCTCCCACTCTGTCTGTGAGCTTGCCTGTTTCATTAAAAATGAAATCAATACACTGTTAATTACTGTTGATTTTTTTTGCCTACGGATGACAGTCTGTGAAAGTCGGTGTGGATCACTCATGTCTAGCTTCCGTCGCTCTTCCAATGTGCATTCAAACAAGATCCGTTAGTGTTATTAATTATTAACTGCAAATATTTATATATTAATTTGATTATCAATCAAAGGTGCTGGAATGACTTTCTAGATCGTTTTGGCCGACTTTATCACCTCGGAGCCATGGCCTGTAGGACTGTCATTTGGTCAGCCACTTACTGTGAAATATATCCACAAATATTGGAAGGATTCCTTTAACGTTTAGTACATATATTCGCGGTGCCTACAGAATGAACCCGAGCAACATTGGTCATCCCAAGATTTTTCCTCTAGTGCAACCAGCATGGCACGTTTTTACTTATACAGTGAAATATCTCAACATCTACTAGATGGATTGACCAAAAAAATTAACATACATTCACTGTGTTCAGGCAATGTATGCTGATGACGTTGGTGATCCCCTGACCACCACTGCGATTGTATACGGTATATACTATGCACTTACTGCGTTAGTATACTGTTTTTGCAGTTACTAAACAAACAAAAAAAATCAACACTTTATGGATGTTTGATACCAACAGGAAATTACACAAAATGTCTTGTATTATTTCAACCAAACTGCAACTTTAGATCTCTCTGCAAATTAGATTTCACGAGTAGACATCAAAATATTTTTCCAAGGATTTCATATTTGTTGTTTGTGGGATTTTCACAAAGCTCTTTTACCATCCCCAATTTGTTTGCATTTTTTGTAACTGTGAGTTGCTTCTCTATTTCCTTTGTGCATTGCATTGAGCTGGAAAAGTGTCCATCAACAGCACACTCAATCACACAAATTATTTTGAATACTGACTGCTGTTTTGCTGCTGAGATTTTGTATTCAGTATGGAATTGGGACACAGCTTTAGTCTTGTTGTCTGATCATGCATTCAATGGATAGAAAATGCACAGTCACAGAAACACATTGTTACTGCTAGAGTTGCTAGAGCTGGCTGTATTCAACATTGGGCGGCAGCTTTCTCCAAGCAAACAAGTGGATGTGATGATGTGCATTCATAGCCAAACTCTATTTAGCCGGAGGCAGAAAATGGCCTTTTCAATAAAAATGGCTCCATATTGTTAAACCAAGTTTTTTTTTTTTTATTCAAATGCTGGCCAAACTTTTGACATCTGAAATGAGAGTATCAAGATGTGGGCAAAACCAGAGCCTTTTTCCATGTATCCTCCTGCAGAAAAACAGAACAGTGTAGGAGTTAAGCTGTCCGTGTATAATTTCTCTTATGTTTGCCAGTGTGTTTGCATATGCATAGCTGCCGAAGTAGACTCATCAGGCAGAGTTTGCAGCAATGAGAGTGATTGAGTTGAGGGGAAGTGAGGGCATTCGCTGCGTTTTATTATTGTAAGCCAGCTAGGGGCACAGGGTGCAAAAGAAGATGGAGAGGGGAGGAGAGATACAAGGGTTCCAGGGGTCCCATGGGCCCCAACCCTACATCCCTCAGCAGTATTCCCCACTGCGATGACAGGCAGCATACTCTCACTTGGGAATGGAGTAACCCTGCTTTTACAGTTTCCAGTAGAATTTAATAAGCTCCTGAAGCCGTTCGCCTTTTACATAAGGCAGTAAATTAGCATGATGTTATCCTATCCAGAGAGAAAGAACAGTGGCGAGTCAATCTATGCAGATATCCAAACTAAGCAGCAGAGATCCAGCACTGATTTATAGGCTTGGCGAAATTAGGTGAAAGAAATTTAGGGCTGATCCAGAGGTTTATCTCTGTCATCCAGCTGATCTATCACCCTGACTTTTTTAGAAAATTAAGCTTTCTAGTGGGTGAAAAACACTCTTTCTAAACGGAATTGCCTTGCTTAGATGAAAGCACAGCCCTATTCTTTCCTTTCTAATCAGACCCCCACATTTCAACTGCAGGTCAGATAAAGAAGGTGAGGAATGTTTATGAAGCGGTAATGAAAAGCAATTTTTAAACTATTCATTTTTTTCTACGTCCCTAAAACTACTTTGATTAAAACCTTGCTTGTCACTTCCTATCGCCCTTTAATGAATGTACAAGTTGGATGAAATTATGTTAGGTTGAGCTGTAATTTCCTTCTTCCATCAGCGGAAGGAGCGAGCGACTCATCATCCGGGGCATGCTTTAATACACTCATCTCAATAGATATTAACCACCAGGCGATTGCAGAGGCAGTGAAACATTTGGGCCATTCATTTCAGATGAAGACAGGAGATTTCTCCACTTCGCTCCACAAATGTTTACCCATGAAATTGCAATGAGATGAAATGTGACAGATCAGCAGCGGCTGAAAGCGGTTTTCTGTCAAAAAGCTAACGTTGCGAAAAGACCTTTAGATTGATTATGACAACTCTGGTTCTTCGCCGTTTAGAATCAAACTGCCACTGCTGGGTGTTAAAATCATTCATTACTTTTCATTTCAATCTCTTTACGATCCAGCTCAAGATCTAGTATCCTAATTCTGTTATGAGGTCAATCCTGCCTACTTTAATTGGACTGATGTCTGTCAAGTCTAATAGATATCGATTGGAGAAAACGTAAATATTTAGTTGATAATGATTTCCAGTAAGACATCACAGGCATCTTTGGCATCTTAAGCGTCTTCCTCAAGTGATAATAGAGTTGTGCGACACATTTTAACATCCACCTGTGATGGTGAAAAAGCTGTGAATTTCTCTGTGCTATTAAAAACTCCAGCTGACAATGAAAGGTAACATGAGGTAATCTCTCTGAGAAACTGTTTCTTAGCTCTAACCATTCCCCAGTATAAATCTCAGCCAAAGTAAACCCAAAGTCTCATTGTGATGGAGAAGTCCAAACAGAGCAAACCCAGAAGAGCGATGCAGAAAGAGCAGAGGCTCGCGGGAGGTGACCTGTGCTCTGCCTCATAATGAGACTTTACCCCACTTTCTCACCGCCTCGTCTGCTTTCTACATTTGCCAGACATGATATATAATGTTCCTGCAGCTGCTTGTCACGCATACAACCTTGGTAACACCAGTTCTGAGACATGTAAGGTCTGGAAGTGGAGCAAAACAATGATTTTGAGTCCACCAGATACGGATATATGAAAGGTGATTTTTTTTTTTTTCTTTTTTTGTCCTGCCTTGAAGCAGAAGCTCCTTAGGTTTTAGTTCCCATCAATACCAGCAAAATCTCTTTCACTGTTGTTGCCGGGGAAGATTGACCTGAATTGTGAATCACTAGAGTTAATCCCTCCTACGTTTACTATATGAAGAGCTGGATTTCCCCTCATACAGACCGTCCTGGAAGCTAACAGTGTGGATTAAGCTGCACTCTGCATCGGTTTGATGTCTGCTTCCATACTGTAGACATCTTTATTTGGAATCAGTCCTGCTGCCAAATTTAATGCTACAGGAACATTCAAGTGTCACAGCAGGAGAAAAACAGATCCTTAGGTAAGCGACTAAAAAAAATGTTTTAAAAACAAGACTACTGAATGCAATGGTTTGGCTTGAAATAAGTAGATTTGTCATCTTGTTTCAGTAAACATAAAATAAGTAAATGTTGGATTTTGGATACACAATGGACACAAACCCACAATCAGACATCCTACTTAAGTGTTGATTATGCTTTCCAAATCAACGGTTGTACAGACATGAGCTGATGTGGAAACGTGATGTGGAAATTTTGGGATCTTTTATACTCACTTCTGTCAACAGCAGTTGATCAAAGTATAACTTTGGATTATGCATACTGCAGCGGACTCATTAGAAACTAATTTGTGACGCGTCAAAAACAAAAGCAATCCGGGAGAAAATATGATTAACTGCTTATCTGCTTCATACACTCTGTTTGTCAGGAAAGTTACATTACATCATTTTAAAAAAGTCAACTTTGACTTTGTGTTTTTTAACACAGAACATGAACATTGGTTTCCTGGGTGAGAGTCCTGGATTTTTGAACCCACACATGGACCATGACTTCCCCTTATGTGGACTTTATTGCCGTTTATACTATGTCAGTGGACTTCGTCCTTTCATACGCCCATGTAGAGCTTCAAAGCCTGTCGCATAGGGCTACTGAATCGGATTTGATGAGTTGGGAGTGAGAACAAGCTGGTTTAGTTTTTGTCCTACTCCATTCATTTAACAGTTCCCCAATTAAAAGTGAGTTGAACCTATTCCCCACCAGCTCCTCGGCCTTGTTTGCATTGAGTTTGAGGCGCCACTGAAAAAATGATTATATCAGACTACCGTATTCACATTCCTCTCCATCATCGATGCCTCCAACAATGACTAAGTCATCAGAAACAAAATTCTAAATTTCAGTTTAGTTTGATCCATCTAAAATCTGATGTGAGGATGATGAGAAGGAATGGAGTGAAGACGATCCCCTGTGCTACAAACGATCATGTCCCACACACAACCCTGTAGTCTCACACACTGTGGTCTGTTTGTGAGGTAGTTAATAGAGCCTCATCCGTCCATATAGGGTTAACTCACTGCAGTCTAAGGCACAGACTAAAGAAACCTGTGATTTATTTAAATACTTAATAATCATAAAATAATCTATTGAAGCTCTTCTAAAGCAAAATGCAAATCTGCATCTTTATATCCCATCATATTAGTTTAAAAAAAACAAAAAACCTGCCACTGGAATGCTGTAATTACTTGCGTATCCTTGTTATTGTTTATCAGATGCTGTGAAAAACAGGGTAAGCGAGAGCTCGGAGCTGCTGACTCGCTATCAGCCGCTATCTTTCTTTGCCGCTCTGTCAGCCATTAGCCTATAATTTATGCTTTCACACTCTCAAGGCCTCATGCTCAAAGCAGTGGCATTGCTGTATGCGAAAAAGCTTTCGCTTTCAGCGTGTTGACGGCTGTACATTCACTGATAAACAGAAACGCTGACAAATTGAGTGCTCCTTCACACCCACTGCAGGTGTTCGAACAAAAAACAAAAAAGAAGGGAATAAAAAACTCCCATTGGATTGGAAGTGCAAATTAAACTGCAGTGCAACTTGCCAAGAAACTTTATACATTTTTATAGGTTAGAAAAAAAGAATCAGATTGACGCTGGATGTGCTCTTATGATTGACAGTTCAAACCGACATTTCTGGCCATCTTACTAAAAACTGAAGTCAAAGTATTCATAAAATGGTGATGTATGATCGAAAAACAGAAGCTGGAGTTGCTTCTCGGACTAAGATTCAAAGCAGGGCATACAGACTGAAATATTGTCCAATCAGCAACATGGATTTCTAAAGTAAGACCCGGTGGCTTTCACAGGCCTGGGGGGGTATAAAACTGGCTCAGCATCTAGGAAATTGAGAAAGAGAACAAGTAAAAACACCACATAAAGTTGTTCAATGTACTGAAACTCTTATTTATTCCAAGCTGGCTGCTGAATAGGCAGCGTAGTACATCAATAACAAATTGAACTTGAGGTCAGCCACAGAACTTCACACATGACTGCTTCTTCACATAATACATCTGAAGTCTATTTTATCTAGCCTTGGGTGAGAATAATCCCTGCAAATTAATTTTCATCAGTGTTGCATTTTGAAGTGTTATTGACCCACATAGACAAAGGGAAGGGCAAGGTCTATTTGGGATTCCTTGTTTAAAAAAAGCTTTACTTTTATTTGAATTCCTAGAAGGCCATATTCACCCTACTAAGCACAACTTTCTAGCACAAAACCCACATTTTCTCAACAGTGTCTTTTGATGTGGCCCGAGGCCGTGCTATTTCTCCTTTTCATCACTGAGCTGTTTTTAATGCACTGCGCAATGAGAGTCCGACTTCCAAATTAGTGTCCTAAATCCAAACTCATTAAATCTCGAAACCACACAAATCTGTGCCAGAGCGTCTACAGCCTGATGCGTGTGTGAGATTATGAGCATTATAATGCAGCCTTGTTTATTTGGTGATCTGTCTGTGTGAGGATTTGGGCAACTATCTTCACAGCGTCTCCATCAGGCAACATGTTAATTCAGACAATTTATCATCAGGCGGGCTGCGATGTACTAGACACACGCTTGCAGACGGCAGTAAACAGGAGCTAAAGCGCTGATCGTATTCCTGTAGTGAAAATAATGACGACAAATATATTGTTGAAGATATTTTTGTCTTGTCTTTGGGAGGTAGCTGATGTCAGTTTTAGTTTATTGATTTGTGCAGAGGTTAAAAGGCCCTGCGCTGTCAGCAGCTACATCAATACTTACTTACAAAAATATTGTGCAATATTTTCTGTGCTAATCCATAGAGATTATCATTCCAATATTTGCCTTCTAATCTGCACACTTAATCTTTGGATCACGACTGCATGTTTTGTGTGTTATTTCATGTTTTTTTGTTTTTTCTTCTCGGGATTATAAATTTAATGTCAGATCAACAAACTCTGCTGTTGTTCTCTCATTCAACTTTTTGTGTTCCAACAGCCTAAAATGATCTTATCATTCTTGGAGGCAACCTAAACTGAGTAGTTTGTATGAGTTTACGTTGACATATACCAATGTAGACCTGAAAGGACACCTCCCATCATGCACAAGGGCAAAAAAAACATGTGTTCCTGCATTGTTACTGGTATTATTGGGTTTTACAGTGTGTTCACAGCTTCCACAATACCAATATTGTTTCACAGTTATTTACTAAAGGGGCATTCCACTGATATCACTCATTTAGTTCAGCTCACAAGTCACACAGAGCAGTACTCAGCCTGTGAGAACAGTTGTGTAATGTCTTCGGTGGCTCTGGGGGATCTTCCCAAAGTCTGAAAAAATGACTCTGACGACATCATCGGGGTTATCTCGGTTTGAGCTTAGAGACTGAACATTTTAAACAGAAATACTTGTAGATTCACCTGCAAAGAAAAAGCTAGACCTCTAACCCATTACCAGCCTCACACTCTCCCTTATCTACCCATCTCCAATCCCAACCCGGACCGTAGTTAAGATTTGAGATAAGAATTATTTTAACTTGTCTTTAATGATAAATTAGAATCTCTAGATGTGAAGTGTATCCATCAGCTCTGTGAGCCATAGTTTCAATATAGGTACTTGTTTATTTTTCCAAAATAATAGGAAATGTTTTTTTGAAGTGATAAATCCATATGCCAGAACAACCCGGGCTCATGTGAAGGCGTTTAATAGCACATTTCCCAACCTTTTCATGTGTCATTTGCATGTATTTCAGGCTTTTCACAACTTGTCGCATGACATTTAAAAGTCATTAATCTCAGAGTTGATGGGGGAAAAAAAAACTGACTCTTACTGTGGTCCAAGGTTAGGACAATGAACTTCAAATTACTTTTGATTAACAGGCCAAAGCTTGAAAACATGGTAATGTTGAAAAAAAATAATCCTTCACTCTTGTAATAGCAAGACTTTTCAAACACAAGAAAATACTTCAGCCACTTCAGCCGATGAATGTGAAAACAGCCTTCTAGTGTCAAACTATGCACAGTGAAGCTCAATCATGCAAGTGAAGTTGCAATAAGCAAAACACATTTTTGAGTGTGTGTGTGTGTGTGTGGGGGTGGGGGGTGCTAAGGCAAGGCAAGTTTATTTATATAGCACTTTTCAGCAACAAGGCAATTCAGAGAGCATTACATAAAACATCAAAGACAAAAGACAAAGTGCAAGAGAAACATGCTATAAAACATGCATTTTAAAACTGTAATTTAAAAGAGTAGAGAATGGAAAATAGAAACAAGCTAAAATAGAATAAGACAGGTATAAAATACAAGAGTTGAAGTGCAGTGCAGTGTAAGAACTTATTCTATGAAAGGCAGCAGCCAACAGAAAAGTGTTCAGCCTTGATTTAAAAGAAGTTAGAGTTGCGGCAGACCTGCAGTATTCTTTGCGTTTGTTACAGATATATGGTGCATAAAGAGTGAACACTGCTCCTTCATGTTTAGCTTTTATTCTGGGGACAGAAAGCAGACCTGTCCACGATAACCTGAGAGGTCTGTATGGCAGAGTTCTGAATAAGGTGCAGCAGTTTCATTGATTAGATGAAATTATATATTTTTAAGGTGATAGAAGGCTGACCTTGTAATTATCTTGCAGCTGTTAAAATCCACAAGACCATGACTACAAGAAGATTTCTGGTTTGGTCTGTTTTTTTCAACACAGTTAATTACTTTTGAGTGATTACTTTTAATCGTTCCTTCTTGGCAAAAACCTTGATTTTGTCTTTGTTTAATTGAAGAAAACTCTGGCACATACATTTGTTGATTTGTTCAAATTGTATTGGACCATAGTTTCCTGGTGGTATGGTTATGTAAATGAGTGTGTCATCAGCATAATAATAGAAACTTACTTTGTTGTTTTGAGCCAGCGGAAGCATATATATTTTAAAAACAGAAGAGGCCCAAACATGGAGCCCTGGGGATTTCCGCATGTAATCTTTGCCTGTTTATATGTGTAATTAGCTATAGACACAAAGTAGTCCCTGTCCTTTAGGATTCAAACCAGTTTTGTACAGTGCCAGAAATTCACATCCAGTTTTCCAGTCGGTCTAGTAATATGTTATGGTCAATCGTGTCTAATGCAGCACTGAGATCTAGTTATACTAAAACCAAAATTCTGCTACTGTCTGTGTTTAAGTGGATGTCATTGAAGACCTTAACAAGAGCAGTCTCAGTGATGCTTGAAAACCTAATCGGCAAAAATGTTTAAAGTAAAAAATTATGAATGCTGGACTTGAAGTATTTCAATAGTGTGTTATTTCTGTTTTTGTAGTCCTCTTATAAGGCTGCACATTTATGATAATAGCTGCAGATAAGCAGCAAGTCATGTTTTGAGAACAATTATTAAACATACTACTTTAATTGCATAAACACACAGGTCCCAAATGTTGTCATGTCAAGAAGAGCCTTTAGACAACCGTGCATTTAAAACATCTGAATATTGATATTTTTATAGGACAAAGAAAATATGATTATCAAGTATAAAAGCTACATTTAGTTCAAGGTTTCATCCAAAAAGAGATCAAAGAACTCAAAACTACAGATTACTTTAACTCTTACTTCATTGCATTTTTTTCAGCTTAATGCAATGACAATGAACGCAATAATAATAATAATATTGCTGTATCAATAATATACTGTATTGATCTCTTGTAGAACATTTTCTAAAAAAAAATCCAGCCCACCTACAGAATAGGTCTGGAGCCGGTGCCTTGCTCACAGGCTCTTCCGCGGGGCAGGATGTGGTGAAGAACTAGACCCTCCAATCTAACAATGGTCTCTTTGACAGCCAGGCCACCCTGCTCCCCCCACCCAGCCCCGGACCTCTTGAGTGTCTCAGGTCAGACCGGTCGGGAAAACCCTTTGCCAAAAAACAGACCTTCACTTTCCACACAATGAAAACGGTCTTAATCAAGCAGTGTAATGACTGCTGGGGGGTGTGTATATGTGTGTGTGTGTGTGTGTGTGTGTGTGTGTGTGTGTGTGTGTGTGTGTGTGTGTGTGTGTGTGTGTGTGTCGGGGCCCTTGTAGAGAGAGGCTAATGGGCGGAGACCTGTTTGCGTGCCTTTTTTTGAAATCCTCCCAGGTCCCTGCTGTGATGCGTACTGCAGAAGTAGAATGGGGGCGCACACACACACACACACACACACACACACACACACACACACACACACACACACACACATTGCCAGTGGAGATTGGCACAGAGACGCAGCGCCACGGCCACACCGGTATGTCTGTTTGGTACCGACTATTACTGCTGAAACTTCTGCGCACAGAGGCGGAAAGACTCATCACAGTTCGTCACAGATAGTGGATTAAAATCTTTTATTTTTTTTTATTTCCCCCTTTTCTCCTCCTCCTCCTCCTCCTCCTCCTCCTCCTCCACCTCCTCCTCTAGGTTTCGTGTTACAAAGCCTTGGGAGGGAGTTGCGTGGAGAGCCAGTTCCTCTGTGTAGAAAACTGAATGACAGGATCATATGGCTTGATTTTTTTGCCTCTATAGTCCATCCGTTTGAAAAGAAATAGAGGAAAAAAGAAGAAGAAGAAGAAGAAGAGAATAAGAGAGAAACGGCGGTGCGTATTCGTCAGAAATTGATGAGGATGTGGAATAATTTGTAACTCAAATTCCCCCAAAAAAACAAATCCGAGATAACGGAAAAGAAGAGAGAGAGAGAGAGAAAGGAAAGGG
The DNA here is from genome assembly GCF_027596085.1 of Anoplopoma fimbria. Lineage (NCBI taxonomy): Eukaryota > Metazoa > Chordata > Actinopteri > Perciformes > Anoplopomatidae > Anoplopoma > Anoplopoma fimbria. The sequence goes on from NC_072461.1 coordinate 19,946,874, forward strand.
AAGGAGGGAGAGAACGGGATACTGGATCTGTCGTCAGAGAAAGAAAGAGAATCAAAAAAGCGCAGGACGCGTTCCTTTAATCATCACCACCATCTATCTCCCTCATAATAAGGTAAGTTTGCAGCCGTCTATTTGTCGTATTGATGGTTGCATTTGTTGTAAGGACTAAAAGTAGGTTAGAGGAGAGGGAAGCAGAGGTATAGACACATCCCGATCCGGATCTCTCCCTCTCTCTCTCTCCCTCCCTCTCTCTCTCTCTCTGGATCTCCAACTGTTGCCATGAAGCCTCCTTTTCCTCGGTAATAGGACGCCGTGAGAGACAATGCGACGTCCGCACGGGTCATTCTAGGTGTTGTAGGTTGTCCTTTTTTGGGGCTCGATGCGACGCAACTTTATCTCTGCTTCCGCGCGGTGTAAACACGGCGCACTGCGGCCAGGAAGCAGCTGGAAAGGAATCAACCGTAGTCTGTTTCATCTACTGGCTCCAGAAATCACAGCCCAGTAATAAACTACAATGTGTACAACATGCCATAATAATGTCTGCTCCACTTCAGTCACTTCATATTTTAGGATTTGCATGCATTACTTCTATATCTGGAGTGTTTGTGGTGCCCTATAATGAACTTTTAAGAAGCTTTATGAGCTTGTTGGTGTCTTTTCATCTTTTGCTGCCATCAATGTAATGTTACATTCATATCCCTAACTTACTTTGAGACCTGTGTTGTCTGCCTGGAGAGATAGGTTTATAGTTTATAGAGATGTTGTCTCGCATTAGGAAGTATCCCATGCTCGCATAGATGCACGAGTCTAGACAGCATCTTGTTAAAAACATGAATACATATTTTAATAGTTCATTATCACACAGTAGTATATAACAACCCTCCCTCGCTTCCGATGCCATCTCTAGAATTGCAGCCTCTTATTTCCCTCGCTTGCTCAGCTGACACTCAAAAGAAATAAAGCGCTTATGGTGACAATATTCCACTTACTTGAGATATTATGTTGAAGTGCTTTTTTTTCCCCCTTAATGAAGTCAGTATTAACTTCAGTTGAGTGATTATTGTGATTGCTAAGGAGGAGGAGGATGGGGAGGAGGAAGGGGAGGAGGAGGAGGAGGAGGGGCAGCCGTCCACACTGGACAGTAAGCAAGGATATGTGTAAAAAGGTGTGGTGGTTTAGGAGGGGGAGAGGTGGGGGGTCTGCCTTTTCCTTGTTTTTTTATTTTTTTACAAGCTGGATGGTGCCACTGCCAGTTAACTCACAGACTGTACGGGGGGAGTGTGGCCCTTCAAAATAAAGACATTAAGGGTTATGGGAGAAGTTAATGGAGTCGTGTTATTGCCATGTGGGATGGCAGATAACTTTATGTGAGTGCTTGAGGATCCACTTTCTGCTTCTATATTTGTGTTATTTCCTCATAAAAGTTTGTCCTATTTCTTTCTTATACGGTTTGTGGGCAGATAGTTTGGTGTGTGTGTGTGTGTGTGTGTGTGTGTGTGTCACCGTTACATTTGCAAAGATTCATGTAAGTAATATAACTGGTAGAATTCAGCGCATGAAGCACACGTTGACATTTGCAGTGTAGATTGATGTAGCGGAAGATTATCCTGCCAAAATTCCCTTTACTCAGTTTTTTAATTTGTAAAATCAAGTTCACGGACCTTTTAAGAATGGACATAATAATCCTTGAAATAAGTAAGATGAGAAGATTATACAACACTGGTAGTCTAGTTTGGTTGTTGAAACATTCACCCTGACATCTGCATTAGTCCCAGGCAGGGAAAAAAAGCCTTGTAAATCCACAGGGCAGTTGCAACAAAGACACACACACACTCCCACACACACACACACACACACACACACACACACACACACACACACACACACACACACACGCAGCCCTCTGGCCCCAGATGTTAATGCCTCCATTGAGAGAGCTACAGGACTCCTGCCGACTCGATCGCCTCATTGTCGGACAGACAATGGACTCCACATCCTGACAGCCAGCCTCCTTCCCATCTTCCCTCACACACTCCTCTTGCTCCTCACACACACACACACGCACACACACGCACACAATTAAACAGCACACAGTCAGGCAGACAAAGGACCACATGCATCATACATACATGTTAACAGGAATGCTTTTACAGTTGGGTTCAGGCATACACGTGTGCAGATTCACATCCGTTCAACAGACTCATATAATGGCTTTTTTAGTTTTCTGTTGAGTCACAGGATAAATTAGTTGAAGTACAAGTTAGACAATTGTCTTATTTAGAGCATGTGAGTGTGTGTTTTCGTGTGCCCCCCTGGGTGTTGTGTTGGACATGTGTTCTTGCTTCTGTCCACTTGCCACAGGGCTGCAACAAACGAGTACTTTCATAAAAGACTAGTCCGCTGGTTGTTTTCTCCAGCGAGCGATGTTTTGTCTTTTAAATGTCAGAAAACAAAGAAAAATGGCCATCAAAGTTTTCAAGAGCCAAAGATGACATCTTCAGACGTTTAGTTCTGTCTGAATCACAGACCTAAGCCCCGAAAAGTTCATTTTACTTTCATATAAAACAAATAAAAGCTTCAAATCCTTACATTTGAGAAGCTTGAAAAGGCTTTTTTTTGTATTTTGTTGAGTCACAGGATCATTAGTAGCTGATTGATCAATTAATCAACCCATCACTTCAGCTCAGCTTCACAGTCTATGTGTTTGCCGCTATTTATGCATGTGTGCACAAATGTGACATAAACTCTGTTTATGACACCAAAGGGCCAACATTGCATCATAGCCGTTACATCGTCACTGCACCAGATGTCTCCTGTCTGCCGTGTGTGTTGGTGTTTGTGTGTGCGTGTGTTTAATTGCCATCTCTGTGTCACATGCATCGCATCAGTGCAACGGATACTGTAGCTCACATGGTGAGCAGCTGAATGCACAGCAAACTCCCATGATAACGCGCTGATTTCTGATAATTCAACACAAAAGCTTTGCAAACAGGAACGCACACGTAGAGCATTCAGGCTGCGTTCATGCATGGTGTTGTGGGAGCGTATGGAGCTGAATACGTTAACGATCAGGTATATCTGATGGTGGGTGAGTCTTTTTTGTGCCAGCTTCCCAGAGAAGCTGAATATCCTTTGCATTACACCAGAGATTTGATTCCTTTTCTATCTAAATTTCTCTCCTTTCAAAAAACTCTCTTTCAGAAGCAGATTTGCTTTTGTTTTTGCTGTTTCAAACTGCTCTGTGTTTCCTGCTGAGTTGAAGAGAGTTCACATCTCCGGCCTTGCCCTCTGCATGAACAGAATCGCCCTCTCTCGGGTTTTTTTTATGCTTCACAGTACGTGTATGTGTGTGTGTGAGTGAGTGTGTGTGAGTGTGTGCGTGTTTAAATGTGTGTATGTGTTGAACAGAGATATGGTTCATGGCAGGCCAGATGCAAGGTCTGGAGAGCAGAAGCAGATGGGTCGTATGTGTGTGTGAGGTTGTGTTTGTGTGTGTGTGTGTGTGTGTGTGTGTGTGTGTGTGTGTGTGTGTGCTGGAGGGGAACAAGCGGGAGGCGGGGCTGGACAGGCTGATGTTTAGAGAAGAAGGAAGGGAAGAAGCTTGTTTACAAGAACATCATGGTAAAGGGGCTTTGGCAGGGTAGAGGGTCAAAGTGATATAAACCTTATGTTTTCATGCTTTTTCTGTGTATGTGCCTGCATTATTATGAATATGAGTTCATTATCAAGGAGATATAGAGACAAGGTAGTGTGTGTGTGTGTGTGTGTGTGTGTGTGTGTGTGTGTGTGTGTGTGTGTGTGTGTGTGTGTGTGTGTGTGTGTGTGTGTGTTAAGAGAAGGTGTGATATGTGCACAGCTGTGGACTAGAAATGTCACTGTGACCCAAGAACGTAAAAGTGTGGTTCGTTCAATCCATCAACACGAACATTAAGGATTGTTACACAATAGCGTGTCATTGGCATATTGATCATATCTTATATTCTGTAATTAAATACCATTATGAACACATGGCTTAATTTCAGTGATGTTTTTGTCAAAATTATGACCAAAAACCATGAATCTTGACGCTTCCCCGTACTAGGATTTTGCTTCTTGTCCTTCTTCCCTAACCTCCGGTGACGTGCACTTTTTTTTTAGACTTCTTTGGAAAAGTGCACCATATTTTTCTCACAAGCCAATCAGAGCAGCCTGGGTTTTTGGGGGGGGAGGGGGCTTAAAGATAAAGTTGCCAAAATTGTGTGTGAATCCAGGAATATTCAGATAGACAGTATGAGTAAAATAATGTGTTTTGACAATAAAGCATGTAAACCCCACATTTAAGTATGAACCTGAAAATGAGCATAACCCCTTTAACATTATTATTTCTGAATATGATTCTGATATTGTTGGAGGTGTTCTACTCACTTAGCATTAACCTTTTGCTAACTTGTCATTCGTTTATAGTATCCCCCCAGAAACTTTGGTTGTGATGTGTATTGTTGTGTCCCAGTTCCATACTACATCTTACATGTAACTGCAAACGGTATGTACTGCTTAGCAACTGTCTTAATGCAGTTATCATACAAACAAGCTTAGGTATTTTGTAATAATAAAATGATGCACTACGCACATCTAAGGACATCTATCAAAAGGATTTTAAATGCTACCACTAATTACATCTCACAAAGAGAAAGTACAATGTTTTTTTCTAGTGATTTCATACTTATCTTCCTGGAGCTGTCTAAACACCACCTGCAATTAATTTACATTTTTTGCAGCTGTAGCACCTCGTTTTTTGGGACAAAAGTCTACATCGCCAACACTCTCAAATGTCAAGCTTTTTTTAGTATGCAAAATAGACTAAATTAGTTTTTTCACATTTCTAGTGTTAATACATAGCGTGCTAAAAACCTGCTCAGAATCCACAATTATCAGATTCCTTATTCTGAGAATCTGTTGTTAAATTTCCAGATTTGTTTTTTACTTCTTATTAATGCGAAGTATGTATTGTCAAAGTGTTGATGTTTGATAATGTTTCTTCATCTGTAGTGCCTTAGCTCTTCCAGCTCCTCCTGGCTCATTTGTTTACAAGAATCCTTCTAATGTTTTAAAGTGAATGCAGCTACGTATAATTTATTAATGTTAAAGGCTACAGTAGGCACTACTAATATAGACCTAAAATAAGCCGAATTACACACACACACACACACACACACACACACACACACACACACACACACACACACACACACACACACACACACACACACACACACACACACACACACATCACACTGCACATCCTCCAGCCCCTCTCAGTGGCTTCAAAGCCTGTTGAGAAGTTTCCATCAGACATTGAAGATGGATCCAGAGGGTTTTGGCAGCGGCTGGGATTGCCGATGTTCCGAGACGAGAAGCGTTTTGCTCCTCTGCAACTTAGCCTTTCCCTGAGCTCTCTGTCTCTCTCTCAACCTCTGCCTCGTTCACCCACTTATACCCACTTTTTTCCCCTTCTTCTTCTCTCTCACTCGTTTCGGCTTAATTCGAGTACCATAATGAGGTCATTTTTGCATTGCCAAAGTGTAAGCATTACCACTTATATAGCTCAACTTCAATTGAGACAAATACACATTCAGCCCGTTGTGAATGAAAACTATGCTTGGATAGAGAAAAGTAGTATAATCCTTTTGGTGATAGTAATGCCAGTATCCTGAATGCCTCAGAAGCAGCCTCTATGGATATTTCTCTCTTAATCTTAATATCAATTCAGTTAAATTAAATTAAGTCGTATTGGCATTATTGTCAAAAATTACCTTTATTGCGGAAAAAAAGAAAAGCAATACTGCCAGAATAATGGAACACAAGGCAGTAATAAATATTTGCCACTCTCTATGAATGATGCATCCCCCCTTTGGGGCGATCAATAAATAAATAAGCCCTGAGGGAGGAAAAGTGTTTCCAGTAAAGTCAGGCTGGTGGAAAATCCAATATGGTGCATATACTGATGTTCCTGGAGGCAAGTCTGTAGAGCAAGTACAGCTGGATGCACCAACTATTTTCACTCTTGCAATGTGGAAGTTGCGTTTATCAAAGCTTTCTATTCTGACCTCTAATTACCCCCCTGTCGGGCTGATCAATGTCATTTAAAAAAAAAAAAAGTTAGAATCCTAGAAAGAAAGTAGGAATGAACTTTTTTTTTAACTATACAAAAGAAAATGGCGATTGTTGTTGGTTGCTTGGTGACAACACACTTAGTGGGGCCATTAAATGCAGTGGCAGCTTGCCGGGAAGAAAGTGGATGCAGCTCTTGAGGCCAAATTACAAATCCTGCTTTGGCAAAGGCTTGACCCGCCCTACTCTGCCTCTGATTTGCTAGTACTCATTGCCTCCGTCAGGTGGATTGGTTAGTTTCAAGCATCAGGATTGAGATTGGTTAGGATTAGGGTAAAACTATCAGGGTAAGCCAATCAGAGGCAGAGTACGGCTGGTCATGCCTTCGCTATAATGGGATTCGTAAGGCGGAGGGACCATGAGACCCAGCCAGGCTGTAACCGGTGTAGCATCAAAGCATGGTGGAATTAGCAAGCTAGCTAATTGTCAGTCATTTGGAGACAGTACATTAGATTTCCTACAATGTGACAAGTGTGTGCATGAACCATTTAGTTGTTCAATTTACTCATTTACTCTCGCTCTCTATGCCTTGTAACATTATCGTTACACTGCTCATTGTAGTCGTTTCTGCAAAATCTCCCCTCAGTGAGCGCCTTTATTTGACTCTGGAGGTCTTTAGAAGATGCTTGGTGGAGCTGCTCTGGGTGACTTGTGTCCTCTGCATTATTTATGAGTGGTTGAATTTGGTGGAGGAAAGCCCTGACCTGCTTGTTTGTTAGCAGCTGACCACTGTTGGCCATCTGCTGTCCGCCAGAGTCACTCTCTCTCTCTCTCTCTCTCTCTGTAACTATCCATCTCTATGTTGCTCTGCTCTCTGTTTATGCTTCTGTCAATAACTGGGTTTCCATCCAAGTTTTTAGGTAAAATAGGACACATAAAGTTAGAGGGATTAAATTGATGTTTTGCCTACTTGTGATTGAGCTGGGTTCAGTGAAAGCAATGTCGTAAAAATTGATGACAACTCAGTATTTCAATGAATATGAACGTACAACAGGTTCGACAGTGAGCAATTGCGAAGGTACTGGTTTATGTCGTCTGAGGAAACATTTTGCTAAGCTAAGCTACCCGGCCTGCTGGCTCCAGATACATATTTAACACTCAGGCATATGATGAGTGAGGTATCAGTCTTCTCATCTAACTCTCGGCACAAAAGCCCTTCAGCATATTTCCCAGAATGTTGAACTATTCCTTAAGTTAGTTGCCAGTTTTGCTTTATCATTTTTCTTTTCATCTATACAGAAGTATCCATCCATTTAGAGTGTCTTTGGCCATGCCATGTTTTTTGATCTTCTAAATGAGTCAAAGGCAGACTCATCATATTTGATACTTGTCCAGTAATTTCCTCTTCAGATAGCAGCTGCACTCATCGTTCCTATTTCATCCAGCCCATGCAGGCCGTGGTTGAAATTATAAAGCTGGATTGGAATCGAGATGTTAACATGCTCGGCCAAAAACCTTTGTCAGGGAGCCAACTGTGTTTCGGGGGCACCGTGTAAGGTATTTAGAATGTTTTCTGAGGCCCCCGATGCCCCTCTTAGTCAGTTGCTTGTTGTTTTGTTTGTCCCCACTCAGCAGATGTTTTCTGTCTCAGTCGTTTACACTGTGTTTTGTGTACAGAGGACTGCCGGAATTGTTCTTTTTTTTTTGTTATTCTGGTTTTGGTGACACGTCACAGCTGTTTGGGCCCAGTTTGAATGCAGAGATTCCTATTGTTTACTGTCAGTGGCAACAATGCTATGTGTTTGTGTGTCTGTGTGTGTGTGTGTGTGTGTGTGTGTGTGTGTGTGTGTGTGTGTGTGTGTGTGTGTGTGTGTGTCTGTGTGTGTGTGTGTAATTTGCATAGAGTATATGCTTATACATATTTAGCTCATCCTTCATTCTGTTTTCATGCATTGTTTCCTGGGTGTATGCAAATGAAAATGAGCTACCAACAAAAGATAACAGTAAAAAATAGCGGCTTGTGGACTGGATATCTCAGAATGAGTGTGTTATTGTCTGTGTGTGTGTGCATGATGCTGATGCAGTGGGCTTTAGGGGGGATGTAGGCCCCTACCCTCCTCTTCCCTTGCTAACAAGAGCATGGTAGTTTGTTTTTATGACAGCCTTTTTTTGGCATTGTTCTGGTCCGATAGAGCTCGCCCTCCCTACCGTGGGACTGGCCGTTAGCGGGCAGGAAGTGCCGGGAGAGCGCAGCTTGAGCACACACACACACACACACACACACACACACACACACACACACACACACACACACACACACACACACACACACACACACACATACATACTGTATTGCAGACTCCAGCAGGTCCAGCCCCTCCTAAGCTATCGCCCCAAACTCACACATAAAGTTTTGAAAGCACAATAAAAAGTTGCCCTGCGGCTCGCAGGCTGGTAAGCTGCAGCTTATCCAGGAAGGAGCTGCAGCCGGGCTAATGGCCTCTCTCCAGGGTAGGCACTCCAGAGGGGCCCTAGCAGGCTTATCGGCAGCAGGAGGGCCCCTACATGGCCGCTCTTTTAGAACTCAGCTGAACTAGCGTGTGGGAGTAGCTTAGCTCTCGTAGCTGTTGGAAGACTGAGAAATCCTCTTGCTTGTGTCATGCTGTGTTTGTCTGGTGTCAACTTGGCCTGTTGTAAAATCAAAGTTAGTCGTTATCCCGCCGAAATCAAAACGTAGATGTTTACCCAGTGTAGCACCTCTAATTGGAAATTAAAAGTTAACTTAGCGTTGCACTTCCTAATGGAAACTCGGCCCATCAAGTCTATGCCAACCTTTTTGTTGAAGAATCAATGATACACCTGTGTTGCTTTTACTACCAAGTAAGTATTCCTTTCCATTACCATGGGTCCCTTGTGGCAAGTGTGAAGAGGACGCCGGACACTGTGTGAAATACTGTTTCATTGGAGATGTCTCAGTAAAGACCCGGCATGATTTGTAGAAAACGATTGAAAGTGCGATGAAGAGGAGTGAGACACCTTGTTCCCTGATGAATCAGTTTTTGCCTCATGGATCCTTTTTGACAACGTTATCATCGAAACCCGAGAGTCACTGCTCCTTTTCTTCATATATAGTGTTTACAGCAGCTGCTAACTGTGCTGCAGCGAGGTAACTTGTCTCTTTTGCTGTTGCCTCCTATGAAAGACATGCTCATTTTTTTTGCCTGGAACGAAAATTATAAACAGGAAGCACAGTGTCATGCCTAAACATCCTGAACCTGCTGTTTGTTAGTGTTGACGATGCCACCTTCTGCTTTGCATATTGCCCACAATAGATCTGCTAAAATCCTGCAGATTACAAGAATATCACATACAGTAAATACTCAGAGTAAATGGGGAGATCAACTTTGTTCCTGATATGGACAGCATCTTAATACCTGCCGGTGCTAAAATGTCACTGAATTGATGGCTTCACGGTAAAAAAAACATTGCTAGCTGCACAGCCTACCTTCACAGTGGGAGCTTCCCAGTACAACCAGAGCCTTCTGCTGGGGGCCACTGAGCGGATTCAATGGGGAAGTTTAAGATGAACCCTTAAATACCAAATTGTCGTTTGTTTGTCTGCTTAAACTAATTTACTATTTTATAGTTCATGCAACTTGTTAGCACTTACAGTCTGTTAAAGTTCTACATAGTGTCAGCCTTCCACAAGATGTATGGTTGATGGTAAAAAATGCCTAATTGCTTAAGAGTTCTTCAACATTATTGGGAATCATAGGCCAGTCAGAGTGAAGGCATAGCTAGGGAGTCTACACATATAGCCACTGTAGCTACGCAGTACATATATTTTGTGGCCTTATCATTGCTGTATTAAAAATCTGTGGTAACTACAGTGGGACTTTTATTGATTCACGTTTTCCAGGTCTGCTCCTAAACACTTCTATCAAAAACATCACTTCTAGCTAAGCACAATGCTTACCTGTTGGTGCTAGCTCTGGTGAGCTCCTATATGGCCTCAACTGGAGTCCAGCACTATAGCATCTCCTTTGAGCTCAGCTGTATCAGCAGCTGCAGCTGTAATAGTCCTGTTGATGAGGTGTTGGTCTGACTTGTGTGCTTGGGAGGGTGTGAACGAAGCCCATTTTCAACCGCACAAAGTTTCCCAAGGGTCTAAGAACCTTTCGAAGAATTCATTGTGTGTCGATCACAGAGACCACAGTCTTAATAAGGTTCTGGGGAACAGTTTACCCCTCAAACAGTCAGTGAGGCATACTTTCTGAAAGTACAAGAACTTTCGGGGTGGAGTTTGCAGGTAAGACTGTGATTGGTCAAAGACACATAGCGACACTGCTTCAACTCGTGTACCACTTTATTTATTAAATGAGGAAGTACTCTATATCCATTTAGGGCCGACGAGGGGGAATATGTCTCTTTGTTTGACAACATCAAAAATAAAGTTTGGCTCTACTGTCTGCTTCCTGAGTCAAATAGATATCAATAGCCATCAAACACTCGACAGATGATTTACTGTGGAGACACAAGCTCTAAGATTCATTTTGTTCTTCTGCATTTCAGTCATTACATCCAACGTGCATCACTTAGAACTATGAAGCAGAAAATGTAGTCGCAGTGGGGTCAAACCAAGGGTTGATTGTTTCAAAGTTATATTTTTGATGAAGCGGGCGGTCCCACTGACCTGCAGGCTGCTGAGAGTGTTCCCCCCTGCGGCCACCATCCGCCCTTGTTAGGCTCCAGGTCTATTGACCTAAAGTGGCATGAGGGAACCTTTTAGTTCTTTGAAATATAGTCCAGGGACTGAACTTCTTGGAGGACAAGCTGCTAGAGAGAGACATAGTCTGTTTTTGCCCCCTCACCCTTCCCTGTCCTGCTCCAGACTCACCTTTGACCCCCCCGGCTGGCTGCACTCCCCCCATCTCATGCTGCTCTTTTCCAGGCCACTGCACTTTGCATGATGTCTGGCTGTCTGAAGAGAGGGATGGAAAAAGGAAAATAATTGAGTATTGGTCAATGGATGAGGCCACAGTAATATGACAGAAAGGAGGAGAAATACAGGCATTGGGAAAGGTTGGCGAGAGGGAAAAAATTTTGAAAAATATATAGCTTGCCAGAGACAGAGATTGGAAAGCGAGAAAAAGCCAGCCTGCCCGGACAACAGCCCTGAGAAACCAAGATAAGAGTCGACTAGCAGTCAACAATTACACCATCAATTTCCAACCTGGCTTTCACCTTCTTCTCCGCTCTCTCTTTCAGTCTTTTTCACTCTTATTCTCTTTTCTCCCCTTTAGTCCCCACTGCTGTGCTCCTGCTGTATTTTTGTAATAGACCTCTCCACATGAAGTCTGTTACAATCACACACTTGCACATATACTGTATAAAGCTGTGACACACACATGCACGCACACATTCATTATTTCCAAGTATAAATGAGGTACTTAGGTACTCCACTTGAGAAATTATAATTTCAGGCGAGTTCATAGTACTCCAATACATTGACAGTTAGAGGAAGTTATTGTTATAACACTTGTAACCTGTTAATCCACCAAATAACAGGTTGCGGGTTAAGCTTTGACATACAATGTTCAGCCAAAAGCATTATGTCAAAATATATTTATTGTATTATACAAAGTAGCTAAAAGCTCGAGCCTAACCCAAATAAATACAGTTGTTTGAAGCAAATATTTTCACATCAAAATAATAAATATATGAGAGACGGAATTATGACCTGTTTAACTTCCTAACACTAGCTCAAAGTTATTGTTTTGTTTTTTTACTGTGGTATCAAATTGGGTATCAAGAACCGTAGAATGTCACTGGTATTGGTATAGACTCCTAAACTTCTGGTATCATGATGGTAGACGTCCATAGGAAATAAACCTACAGGCAACGACTAAAACAAATATACCCTGTTGATGTGTCTAAGTCATTCAAGAAGGGTTTCAATGAGCAGAGACAATTGTTGTTTGTTACTTTTACTCGAGGATCTAAAAAAACGAAAGAATCTGAATTCTCCTTTTTTCACTTCTAGTGCTTTAAAAACACACACACGCTCTCTCACAGGCTCTCAAACACACTCGTAGCGTTGAAAAGTGCTGACAAACAGCAGACAAACATAGAAGGCCACTTGCATCTTCTCACAAACACTTACCTGTACTAACACGTTCACACATTGAGTGCCGAACATACACATTTCATAGCGCACACACACTTATAGTACACTCACAGTATCTTTATCTTCTCTCTCACTCTGGTGGCATATGGAACAGTTTATCTTGCAGCTTTTTCTTTTCTTTTTTTTTTTGTACCTATTAGGCAAAGTCTTTTTTTAGGAACACCAGGGAGGAGAGAAAGGCAACCTCTTTATTATGATTTTTTCGCCTGAGGTAAGACCAGCCGCGGAGAACAGACAGACACACACAAACACACACACACACACACACACACACACACACACACACACACACACACACACACACACACACACACACAAACTAACTCTGAGCCCCCCTCTGCTTCTATGTGTCAAAAAAATCAATAACACATCTCTTTTTTTTAAAAAGCCTGAAAACTAATGGAAAGAGACAGTGGGGGAGTGAGAGAGTGATGCTCATGAACCATGCCAACATACATACACACTTACTCTCTTTCCATCAGGCTCACCTTCTCTGCTCATTGTGCTTTTTTCTTCTCATCCATCAGGAGATAGATAGATAGATAGATAGATAGATAGATAGATAGATAGATAGATAGATAGATAGATAGATAGATAGATAGATAGATAGATAGATAGATAGATAGATAGATAGATAGATAGATCATTGAGAGAAGCTGTACAGTAAAGTAGGAAAAGCAAGTGCGAGTCATGTCAAATTGAGGCCACTGAGTTAAATCGCCTTCCCTTTTTAAAATTCATTGACCGTCCATCCTCCATCGCTCCATCCATCCTGTCCTCTAATATCTCTGCGGCTGAACGGCTATGCTTTGTGTACCAGGATTAAATTCCTCAAATTTGTCTTTCACTCCCTGTGGGAGAGGACCGTGTTTTTTAATTAATTGATTTTGAAATTAAGTTAGCTGCTCCCTGTGTGTGTGGCGCATGGGTGTGTGAGTGTGTATGTGTGTGGTTGTGACGGAGTGTTTCTTTCTCTCTTTCCCCAACACTTAGCTCGGTTGACGGGGGGGTCGGTCTGGTTGTTTGGCTGAGTCTGTGCCTGTATTCATATGTTTGTGCATTGTGTGATTATCTGTAGTCTGAGAAGCTTAAGAAATTGATTAATGCAGAGGCACAGTAAAGTCACAGCAACACACGCACACAACGAGGATCAGTGTGAAAGTTTTTCAGCGTGACTGAAAAAGATTCGAAACTGGCAATTTGTTATAACTGCAACACCCTGTTGCAACACATCACCATCATAAAGACACAGCATCACATTTTTGTTGAATACATGAAATGGCAACAGTTACTGCTGCAGGATTACTGGTGATGTGAACAGATTCAGACTTGACAAACATTGCTGAGCTGCTGTGGTAAATGGTAATCAGAGCCAACATGAGAAAAAGCTTCCGTCAGAGTAATTACATGCTTCTACATCTCTTCACCAAACCACTTCACCTGTTGGACCGATTCATCTTTTTCCCAAACCAACACCGTCCTGTTGCTTCTCAAGTAGTATTTTTTAGTCCAGCTGCTAAAAGTTTGTTGGTAAAAAGATGTAAAGTCAGTCTTAATCTGTGCCATTCTGCAGTGCAGAAAATGTCTACATTTTAAGGCCTTTATTCACCGAGGGTGGTTTTATTTGAGCGATTAATTCACACGTCAATATATATATATATATAATTACAGTAAATAATTGTTATTTTTGTCTGGAGTACTTTAGCACAGAACATGAATGATATACGTCAAAAAGCAACATCATTTTACATGCAGTTTTCTGAGTTTTCTCCCCACGAATAAAGTCATCAAGCAATCACGTTTTTGCAGAACGAGCAAAAAGTATTTTTTAGGTTGTTTATTTTTCACACACACAGTGTAAAAGCCCTTAAAACTAAAAACTATAATGACTAAATTTCACATCATTATTGCACATGTTAGGAAACCGTTGTAAATGTTCAGAGTGGAAAAGTAAAACAATAGCAGCTGAATGAAACTCCTCATCCCCAGCCCATTCTGACTACAATTCTGTAATATTGAATCAAAGGCAGGCAAGTCACTTAATGTGAGGGTTGTGCCAGGTAACTTTTAGATACGTCTGTGTGAGTTTTCACACTCCTTCATAATTATCAACCGGTGTGTGAGTGCTCCGCTGTGCTCTGTGTGTTCATGTCTGACTTCTCTCTTCTGCAGCTGCACTGACTTTGTTCAACAGAGCTGCTGTGTTTCTGAACGTCTCTCACAAAACCGTCCTTTCTAGAGCTGCAATTGCCAGCGCAGCATGCTGCCTCAGCGCTCGTAGTGCGGAGGGGTTGTGTTGCTCATCAGCGGGGCCACTTTGTAGCCTATGCGTCACAGCCCTGGTGCTGGATCTGCTGCAGGCCGTCCTCGTCTGTCGCAGTGTGTGTTTCTTTGTCTGTGTTTAAGTGTGTGTGTGTGTGTGTGTGTGTGTCTGTGTGTGTGTGTGTGTGTGTGTGTGTCTATCTGCTTCTTTGTGTCTGTGCAAATGCCTTATGTCTCTCAGTCGGTGTGGCTGTTTCTTTGTGTCTGCATCTTTGTGTGTGTGAGGTAACCTGTGTGCATCTTTATCTCTTTGTGTCTGAATGTGTGTGTGTGTGTGTGTGTGTGTGTGTGTGTGTGTGTGTGTGTGTGTGTGTGTGTGTGTGTGTGTGTGTGTGTGTGTGTGTGTGTGTGAGGGTGTGCCTTTGTCTAAGTGCTTTGTGTCTGTGTCTCCTTTCGTCTTATTAATTATATATATAAATGTGCTTACTGTGTCTGGTGTGTGTGTGTGTGTGTGTGTGTGTGTGTGTGTGTGTGTGTGTGTGTGTGTGTGTGTGTGTGTGTGTGTGTGTGTGTGTGTGTGTTACCACAGCTGTATGACAGACAGAGCTCCTGCTAGACTTTATTAACAACATTTACTAGATACTCTGCTGGGTTCGTCTAAGCTGGGAGATTAAGATGTGCGCACATACACTCACACACACTGACAAGACTGACTCACAAAGGCATCAGGGGTTTGGGAAAGAGAGGGAGTGCATGTGTGTGTATGCATTAGTGTCTGTATGTGTATGTGTGGGGGCGAGCTTTGCAAAATCAACATACACATGCGCTGTATCATTCCGACACATACGCACTGCCTTCTCACATTTTCTTGTTCTGTCATCCATACTGCGTCACAACTCCCACATGCAAACACACATTTTTTATTAACCTAAACACAAACACACAGGCAGTTTTAAATTAGTATAAAATCATTAAATGTTTGTAGTTTAGGTTTATTGTCATCTGAATAGTAGCACTCTGTACCTCAGATACCTTATGCACACACCAACACACACAAACTCTCAAACACCTGAGAGAGAGCACCAGTGTGTTGTTATTAAACTATGAAGACATCAATGTGTATCTCTGTCAGTGTTTATGTGTGTGTTTGCTCCCTGGTGCAGTGGCAGCAGTTTGATTGGGTTTATCGACTTATTGGTTCTAGCAGAGGGAACGTGGGGTTGGTCAATACCTCGTCATTCATTTAAATGGAGGGATTGCACTGGTAGACACTATCCGGACCTGAGGAAGAAGAAGATTCAGGAAACAACCTAAATAAGTGAAGGAATAGTTCAACATTTTGGTAAAAAAAACCCAAAAACAAGCTTTTTTTACTGAGAGTGACTGACATCATTCTCATGTTTGTGCGTTGAGTATGGAGCTTGGCTGAAGCAAAAGAAAAAATAGAACATTTGCCTTTTAATACTTCTCAGGTTCACTAATTAAAATACATCCTATTTGATTAAAGCTATAGAGAAACAGTAATGTAGTAAACAACAGATAGGGGTTTCTTCTATCAATTGCATGCTGGGAATATTTCATGGTTGACAACAGCCTGGTGCAATGACATGAGCAGATTAAACAAAAATGATACAATCTTTTAATTCTGTGGTTTCAGAGCCAGATTAGGTGTTTTTTTCTGTTTGCAGTCTTTATTCTAAACTAGGCTAAACACATCCTTGCTCCAAACCCGCCCTTAACAATATTTTCAAAGTTCCTGTTCCACGAAAGGAAGCAAATAATATTCTGAAATTATGGGAAATACTTGTAATCCAGGAAGTCACTGCTCCTGGACAATACATAGTCCCACCCATAACCCTCTGTAAATCTGCAAAATTGTTGTTTATACATATGTTCCTGGTTTGGATTTAACCACACTATCACTTTGAGTCAGGCTAGTTTTTTTCCCCTTTGCTTCCAGTCTTTATGATAAGCTAACTATATCTGGGCTGTTGCTTCATATTCAGTGCACGGACATTAAAGTTGCGTCAATATTTTCATAACTTTTTGAAAGAAAAGCAAAAAATGTTATTTCCCAAAATGTTGTATTATTCCTTTAAAGAAAAAGTGACTTAATTGAGACAGAGAGACAATGTCTGGCAGCTAAATAGACTGGTAGGAGGGAGAAAACAAGGAGGCAGAGAGAAACAGTCCAATAGTCACAGAAAAAAGAGAGAAAGTCATAAAGTGACGGACAGACCTTAGAGAAAGAGGGCGGCTGAAATAAATGAAAGAATGGAGAAAAACTCATATAGAGCGAATGGGAGCCGGAGAAGTGTCTCAGATGATGAAAGAGAATCAAAAAAAGTGAGATATAGTGATGCAGACAGGAATAGGAAAGCGGCAAATACGGCAGATAAAAAAGAGGCAGAGTTTGATCGTTGTCGTCAGCCGCTCCCTGACTTCTGCTCGTTGACCACAGGCCTACTCTGCACTTCATTTATTGTCAGACTTTATTTGATTTCTTTGTACCGCTGTCATTTTCCCCCCTCCCTGTTTGCCACCCAGACACCCTGCCGCTTTTGTTTTTCCATTGCAGCAACAAAATGGCCTAGTTCTTTCCTCTAACCTTGACTTAAAGGGCCAGGGAACGCTCTTTCTGAGCTCTTTTTTTCATATGTTCCATTGCTGTTTATGGGAGTGCTGTGATCACTTTGAAAAGCTTGACTTTTGCATCTGTTTACCTCTGTAACTTTTATTTTTTAAGTTTGTGAATTTTGGAACATGTTTCCTCTGAGCGTCTCAGTATGTGTCCAAATATGTTTAGGTTATGCAATGAACAAAATAAGTACATTTTTGTTGAATTTTGACACATCCTTTTTTTTTTTTAAGATACCAATATATATTTGCATGTTTCCAGTCTGTCCAAACAGTCAGCCCACCAATGGGTTTGGTTATGGGCAGATGTGGCTTCAATTTGTCTGACTGAAGAAATGTTTTCCATCTCAAATTGACTGCTGAGCTTTTGATTCAAGGGCTGACAGCATGTGTCGGCTACCAGTGTGCTTCGCATTCATTCGGGAGGCAGGTTTGTTTATGCTGATGTTATTCAAAATGGTCTGCAATTAGTGACAGTTGATGGAAAGTTGAAAAAGCTCCCCAGCGACAAAGCTGCATGTGATGACAGTTTGTATGAATAAATTACGGGGTTCTAAAAGCTGATCTTTATGTTTTGGTTAGAATAATATCAAGCTGATTTTATTGAGTCTCCATCTGTGATTGTGATGTAGATTAAATAATGATTTTTTTCTGCAGCTTTTGGTCAGTCAGCCTGTAAAAGCCTGCAGTGCAGACTTGCCCTAAGGAGCTGCTAACCCACCTTAAAGAAGTCTGTTTGTGAGGTTTTTATTGGATGTCACATATGTGGGGTGTAAAAGCAGCTTCAGAGAGTTTTTCACCCCCACAAGAAAGCCCTCAATCATTGTTGTTCTTTAGCTATTGTTACATTTCTCAATCCTGACTATCTAGCTGAAGTGCTGACAATCTGCAGATATAAACCTTTTAAAAAACATAATCAAACTCCCTCACCCTTTCACACTCCTACTTGAACGAGGGAATTATTCCTCACAGCATTACAAGGCGAGCATTCTACCCATATCGAACGGCCGGCAACTGCATTTAACAGGTATCATTAGACTTTAACATGGTTTCTCACTGTCCATTACCGCGCCATTGATTCCAGTAAGGCCCACATTGGAATTGGATAAGATGTAAGTGAGCCGGTTTGAGTGGAGAGTTTCACCTCGTCTCCAGCGGCCCTGACAGTTTAAAGCACATTGAGCGATTGGATCCTGGCCCGCTGTGATCTCATGACGAGGTGATATAATCCTTGTTGGTCATGGTGTCTGGGCGGCCAGTTGTTTACCATTTAGTGCGCAGCAGAACAGTAAGATGAATATAAATGCCTGGCATCTCATCATTTATATTTTTCAACAATCATTGAGTTGGCATTTATATGTACGTAAGAATATATACAAGCATATGATGCAAAGGCAAATATAGTCTCCTTCAAGAGCCTGAGACACTTTAGTTCTTATTTTTTTAGCAGGATAGCATCAGAAAAATGGACCCACACTATAAAAATGGTGTTTCGGGATATCCCAGGGCTTCAGAGGTCTAAATTTTATAGTTCAACAAAGCAGTGTGTTCGAACCCAGCTGGCCCAGTTTGTGTTCCTACCCTCACTGTCTTTGCAATCTCTCCACTCCGCGGCATCCAAAAGAAGCACAAATACCATAAAACAGCTTCGTTGAGGTGGAAAAAGAAATAGCTTTTTAACCGAATGTTAAATGCAGCCCAACCGAGGGAATGGTGAAGTTTACCAGCTGTTCTGCATTTACTGAGCAAGACCATCCCCTGATGTTGAAGTGTGTCACATGTTCTGCCCCTGAGCTCCCTTGAGGATATGTCGTGGTTTATATTTTAACCTGTCCTTGAATGTACACCATGTATAAATAACTTATTAATATGATTACACAACAGGGAAAATACTGTGTTTCATGGTGGGATTCATACGAGTGATTAAACATCTATTCAGTTCATAAAGTTTGTATTTGTTTGTTTTACTTGAGCTTTGCTGTAGCAAACACTCAGAGTTATGTAATCAATTCCCGTGAAGAATCCTCTGGAACAAGCAGCATCATGGGATGTACTGTATCTTGTATTTGGCAGCAGCAACAGCAGTTTGTTTGGGATAACTAGAAGAAGATGCATCTTGTTTAGCGCGATAGTGACAGCCGCAGTGGCTTTAAAAAAAGGAAAAGAATTCCACCTACAGAAGCTTATACTTCAATAGAACATCGAATCAAAAAATAGAATGTCAGCTAATGATTTTCAACAGGATCCTTCTTAAGCATTAGCACTGCATGGAAAAAACACAGTCCCTTCATTCATTTAATGGAGAAACTGCTTTAGCACACCAGGGGTCTTGACGCAGAGGGCTCCGGTTAAAAGAAAAAGATGAAGGGGGTCCCCCAGCGAAAAAAGACTGTCGAGGTGAAAAGGGAGCTTAACCTGAAGGCAACACTTTTGATTTACAGGTCGATTTGTGTCACAGACTTATTCTCATGAGGTTTGTGTAGACACGGAAAGCTCAAACTTGTAATATATAAACTGCTGAAATTAGCTTATGTGTGCTGTTTTCATCAACACACGTAAAGGACAGGCTCAGTACGAAAGAAAATTGTGGTTCTGTTTTTTATTCTGCTGAAGATACGTAGACGTGATCCATCAGGAAGAACTAGAGGACGTTGTTTGTGAGAAATGCTACCTTGTTTTGCATGCTGCTGCTGCTCGCACCTAAGCAGATGCACTCTTACTCAGGCTTTGATGCAGATTTTTAGCTCCCTTCCTCTGCTCCTCCTCCGACTCCCTCACACACTCGACACACACCTGTCCTCCTCCCTTAGGCATGTCTTGTAGAGAACCATCCCTCTCCTCTCCTGTCAGTGGGAACAAATGAGCCACGGCATGCTTCTTAGTGTGTCGGTGCAAGTGTGTCTCCTCCGGCCTTCCTCTCTTTTGCTTCCACCCAAAACACAAACACACACACAGAAAGAGACTCACACACACACACCTGTTCTGCGCCGTTACCCTCTGACAGATCACTGACATGCCGTGTCTAGGCCATCGTGCACTGGTGTGTGTGTGTGTGTGTGTGTGTGTATTGTTACAGACAACCCCCCCACTGTGTCAGTCTGGCAAATGCCATTTCTCAAGGAGCTGAGGGAGGAAGGGAGTGTGGGGTGAGGATGAAGGAAGGGCGAGGGCCTTGATGTGAGTGTGTTTGTTGTCAGAGGGTTTATTAATAAAGATGACCTCAGCCGGAGCTGCTCAGAGGGTGTGTGTGTTTTTTTTCCCCCTATTTATTTTTTTCCCTCTGTGTGACCCCTTGATCTAGTCATATTATTAGTATTTTGAGAAAAATAATTCAATTTTTATGCATTCATACATATATTTCAAAGCCTTCTCCTGTCTTCCAGCATTCTCCTTTGTCGTCTTGTGGCAACAGTCTGAGGTTGTTGCACTCTGGCTTCTCCGGCTCATAATGCATCTTTGCGTGCATGCAGACTCATCTGTTTGTCTATGTATGTGTGTGTGTGTGTGTGTGTGTGTGTGTGTGTGTGTGTGTGTGTGTGTGTGTGTGTGTGTGTGTGCGTGGGCGGGGGGGTTGTAACAGGGATAATCCGTCTTGATACAACTCCTTTGTGTCTCAGTGTACGTGGATGTGATTATGTGCTTCATTATGTCGGGCTAAACAGGTTGAGTCCACTGTGTGTGTGTGTGTGTGTGTGTGTGTGTGTGTGTGTGTGTGTGTGTGTGTGTAGACGTCGGTTACCTGCTGTGTGTGTTATGGAACAGATGTCCTCCTCACAAGAATAGGATGATGAGTAATTTTCTTCAAAGTGCAGGGCATTTCTGCCTGTCATCGCTCCGAGTATGACTTGGTTAAAGGGGCAGTTCACTTGTATTTTCTCTCTTTCTACAATATATTTGAATTGCTTTCTGTTGCTGTTGTGCCAGGATGGATTGTGCAAGATTCAAACAGCTTCTCCATCATTTCCACTAGATGCTCAAATTGTAAAGCACTTTTCATTCAAGAGCACTTTAGAACTATGGCAAACATGAGGAAAATAAAACTCAAAGTATCTGCAAGGCCCATTACTGTATCACTAGAGGTAAGGGAGAAAATATGGGCTTGTATATTCAGTGAACTGATGCTTAAAAAATAGAATTAGGATTAGCAAAGTTGTGAAAGTATGATAGACTGTATGTGGAGTCAGGTTAGGTTGAGGCAGACGTGGTCACTAGTGGAAGGTGATCTCATTTGTTTAGCAGTCGAGCTCCCCTTTGAATCGGTCCCCCAAGGCTGGAGCTGCAGCCTGAGTAGGACAGTCAGTCGAGCAATGGGCCCCCAGGGGTCCAGGCAGTTACCATGGAGGGGGAGGGTGGCCCTCGTTTTGCCCTCTGTCTGCCTCACCGCGGTGAACACAGAGGCCATTAGGGACAGGGGCCTACTGCATGGGAGAGCCACGTAATGAGATAATGCATGGAGCTCCCGCTGCTACTGTCATACTCACACACGCATGCTCGTGCAAGGGCGGATGCAAGTATGCACATGTGCACCTATAAAGCTTTAAAAACACTTTAGCATCCAGTGAAAATATGCATGCGGTGGATGAACACACACACTAGCAGGAGTAGATGCATGAATTGATCCACACTCACATATATTAACCTTCCTCTCCGTCAATAATCCTTCACCCATGTAGGGTTCCCTAGCTATTTGCTATTTCAGCTGCAGCTCCAAACCCTCAGCCAGTTACATTTTCTTGGACAGACGGCAGCAGCAGTGAGAGGAAAGCTAATGAAACAGGATCTCCCTGCCTCTGGTTATTCCACAGGAGAAGAAGAAGAAGAAAAATCACTCTCGATTTGACCTTGAATGAGTATAATATCACAGAGTATTCAGGGAATGGTGTGTTTACCCGGCTTACTTATTCACTGGCAGGCGCCATTGTTCTTCCGGGCCCACGCGAGACCTGAAATGCTGCCCACTCCCCCGCAGTGATTCAGGGTCTCCTTCAAGGAGACACTGAGTCATAGAAGGTTGGTCGTCTTTGGAGAGTTCAATAACATAAGTCAGGACCGATGCTGTGAAATTACAAACTGAGGGAAAAAAATATGCTTTTAATGGATGCTTCTTTTCTCAAGCATTTCTGAAATTAAAGATGTTTTTCTCTAACAGGCCAGAAGGCCGTGAAACTTAGCTGTTGCATAAGTAGGTGTCAACCTGAAACCAAAGAAGCGAATAATTTGTATTTGTCTAGGTATTTATTCAAGGCAGGGATATGGCATCAAAGAGAAATGGAGGCTTAAATAAAAAAAGAGATGGGCTTTCTTTATCTATATTCAAGTTCATTTCATCATTCAGTCATGCAAAAGTAACATAAATTACCAAGACATACAGAATCAACATTATGATCAAAATATTATTTGAAAAGTAGAATATTCCTTCTTACCCATCAATAGATAGGGAGGGTTGATCCTCCGTATTTCCATATTCATTTTTGGGATTTAGGAAAATGTATCTCAGACTTCAATAACTATATTTTTATTTCTTTATTTGCGGTTTGCGGGCAGGGTGTAGCCAGCTGTGAACACAACCATGACATATTAGGAACATTTTTTTTCCACGTTTCCACATTCAGCAACATTTGCATTCATTTAGAGTCATGTTTCAGTTCCAGTATTCATCCTCTTTATGGCTCTGTTTTGGTCTCCACAAAAGGAAAGAAAGTTCTTTAGCTGCTTTATGCTCCATTGAGTTCTCAATAGCTTGTTTGCTAACTGCGTGTGTCTACTGTTTAGAGCTGGGCAGCTAGTGTACCATGGGTTTACCAGAGCTTTAAATAGCGGTCTGCTGAAGACAGAGATGATGAGACCTGTAAGAGTGAACCAACATGCTAAAATCGACAGCAGCACTTTTTCAGCATTCACATTGTTGTCTGACATTTAGCTAGATGGAAAAGTCGACTTGTGTTCTGACACCCATAAAGAGCGTGCTGTGAGGAAAGCAGAAATCAGGAGTGAAAGTGGTCCGGTGAAAAGCCCTGTGTGGAGCGTTTTTATCAGAGGGCGCCTCAGCAGGACGGATTTGTTCGGCTTTACTCCTTTTATGAGACAAATATTGGGATAAATCTCCTCACCAGCCTAGGCCTTGTTGTAAAAAGGCCAAGGCCCAAGCCAGTGCTTTACCATCACATCCTCCCTCTTATGTAAACAGATGTCTCATATAACACACACATGCATGAACACAGAACACTCACCCCACTCATTTTACTAGGCTTTCCTCTTCTCATGCACACACACACATTCACCTTAAAGCTCAAGAATACTTCTACCAATTCAGTTGAATGAACTCTCTGCCCCTCATGTGGTGATTTCGTCCCTTTTAACTTTCAAAACACATCGAACCTTTTGGAGTATGTGTCTATGATTTAAAGCACTCGTGCGTGTGTGTTGCGGATGTATTGACGAATGTGAGCTTTTTCTTTTTTCTTTCCTGTGTGTCCTCCCCATTTAGCTCACACACCAGGTGCTGCTCAGTATTTTGTGTCCACGGTGGCTCCTGTGTGTTCTGGCACAGTGAGAATAATAATCACGGCTCCTCAGCTCAAACCCGATATCTGTTGCCAAAAGCATCCAACGCATCCAAGGACAGGAAATGAATGAATGGATGATAGTGGAAAGGTCCCACTTCACTGAAGGAAAAAAACAAAAACATTCACTTTAAATGTTGACATCAACAAATACACAGTTTTTTTTTTCACGCTGCAGAGACAACAGGACTTCAAGCCCTCTCGTTCACATTGCCAAGAACTCGGTCGATGAGTTCTGACCAACTGCAGTGCCAGAGGCTTTGATAGCATCTGTGCTGTGGGCTGCAGTTGCAGAGTTTGGCTCTGGCAAAGAGGGCATTTTCCTCTGCTACTGCTAATGTTAGAGCAGTCATGAAATATAAATAGCCAAAAGTTTACTGTCCATCTTAACAATGGGTGTGCAGCCATTCTCCATTTCTTTTTCTGACGGATAGACATTGTAGAGAAATTAGGAGCTTTGAAGGCTCATAAGAAAGTCATTTTATTGAATTATTCCTAGTTTTAGAACACAGTCCAGTCAATTAAAGATGGTCTGGCGGCCCAAAAGTCGCCCTTATTAATGGCTCGAAACTTATCTATAGGTTCTGACTAAATTCATAATGCTATTAATTACGACTTGAAAAAGTGGTACCATATTCATCATTCATCAAACATCAGCCATCTCTGTTAAATCAATAATCAATAATAGATGTCAAAGCCTACAAAAGGAATGGTAACACACAGCAGAAACAGTAGTTAACATACAGGGCAAAGCATGTAGAAGACAAATGGCAAACCGCCAGCTGTATATCAGTCATTTCTATAGCACACTCAATAATCGATCCTCCAGTAAAATATGGATGGACTTCCCTCATGTGGGGATCTCAGTGGCAATTGACTCTGTCATGCCCCGGCGCTGATAATGACCCCCGCAAATGGAGGCCACCTCTAATTTTAGCTCGTAAATCACAACCCGTTGGTTATGGGCTGCACTTAGAGGGGTCACCGTTTACGACCGAATCACTTGGGACGACAAAAACTGTAAAGTCAGGCTTTACAGCTCAAGCTTTGTTGCTGGGGGTGGTGGTGGAGGGGCGTGGGTGGGGTGATAAGGGGGGTTGCAGTTGGCGTTCATTGCTCGGATCTAACTCTGACCTTGGCCAGATGTCCACCAAGATGGAGTGTGTGTATGTGTTCGTGTATATATGTGTGTGTGTGTGTGTCGTCAGCCACGCTTTTCGGAGAGTGCTCGGCTCTAATAGGGACTGGCAGGCATTTTGTTGGGCTTTATTGCCACATGCCTCTTCCAATCCTGCCACTGATTAGAGCTGCCATTACTGGCTCTCACACACACACAGACACACACACACACACACACACACACACACACACACACACACACACACACACACACACACACTCTTACGAGGCAAACCCACACACCTTGGCACACGCTCAAAGCTCGGGCCTTTGCATGCCATTAGCATCCCATTGCGTTGTCTTGTGCGGCGATCAAACGGAGCGCAGAGTTGAGCTCTTGTCGAGGCGGAGTGAAGGAAGTGACGGGAACGTCGTCACTCCACTTTTATTCTGCTCATCAGGGTGCTGTCAGCTCAGACAATGTCAAATTTGGTGAAAGGCAATTATAGGCCCAGGCTGTCTCAATTGGGCCTGATAGGGAAAGCTCCTACACATCAACACACATTCATGCACATTCTGCCACACTCACACACAGTGTGGGTATACAACACATCCACCCACACACATGCATTTACAATAAGCATGCAGGCATTAGCTCAGAAAGTACAGGTTTAAAATGTTAGTCATTGCTGATTCATAAGCGGCTGGCTGGCTTCCACACAGCTCCACACTGTGCTGCCTGTCAAACACACAGGCAGCCAGCAGCTGGAGGTGTATGTGTGTGTGTGTGTGTGTGTGTGTGTGTGTGTGTGTGTGTGTGTGTGTGTGTGTGTGTGTGTGTGTGTGTGTGTGTGTGTGTGTGTGTGTGTGTGTGTGTGTGTGTGTGTGTGTGTGCAGGTGTTCTTGAAATCCTGCCTTTTTAACCAGACCCCTCTACTCCCTGTTCACTTCCCCCCTCTTCCTCCTCTTTAGCCTTGTGTGTGTGTATGTGTTTTTGGAAGTATATGTGTGCGCATTGGTTTGTGTGTAGACGTGCTTGCATATTTGTGTGTGTGTGTGTGTGTGAGCCTTGCAGGCTTTTGGCTGCTGTGCTCCCCTGGATGAAGCCAATGGAAAGCTGAGGTCTGGATGACTTACTTATTTAGGAAAAATCCACCAGAGATGGCCAGTATGCTGCTGTGCTGTCACATAGTCGTGTGTGTGTGTGTGTGTGTATTGGTTCACTCAGTCCTATAGGTAGCACAGCCAGTGGCCTCGGTAGCAGCAGTATATTTCATTTTGGAGAGATTTTTTTTCCAACAGCTTTTAAAGTTCTTTTGCTGCTGTTAAAGCTTCAGCAGACACTCTGCCGGTTCAGTCCCAGGTGGAGACACTCACTGAAGGGTTAAACGCTCTACCAGAAGCAGTTAACACACACATACACACACAGTCGGGCTCATTTGGTGAGTGACTCACAGCCGTGAGGTTTCTCATTAAGTCTAAATTAACTAACTCGATTTTGAAGGACCTGCCATCAAATTGATTTTTACGTAACCTGCTTTTTTTATTTTCTTGCAACCATCAAAAGAGGATTCATGCCGTCTCTTGTTGCTCTGTTTCTTTAGAAAAGCAAGTAAATGGAAGGTTTCATATTGTCACTGCCCAGTGAACGCCATGGAGGATTAATTTATTTTTTATGGGTTTAGAAAATCCTTCTAGTTCTTTGGATAAATAGGCCATTTGAAAACCTTTTGTGTTGTTACAAGGATTAAAACAGGGCTGTTTCAGTCGACATTTTGGAGATACACTTTTTTTGTTTTGTTTTTATGTAACAACGGCATAATGCCAATCACATAAATCTGCCAAAAAGTCTAAATTAGAGAGGCTTTTCAGAGATTTCCGACTTATTTTTGGTGAGTGATGTCATGGTTTGTTGGGCTTCTCGCGTTCAATCTATAAAGTCTGATGGACGTCACAGCTTTTCCAGTCGATACAGTGCGGAGCAGTGTGCACACAGTGTAGCAGGGTTTCCAGTGTCTAGTTTATCGACAGCAGTGAATGAACTATGATAGTGTCGCAGGTTGTTTTTTTTGTTGGCTTTGTATGCTCCCTCTGTGTAACACTAGCTGGACATTACTTTACCGACAGTATCTGCTTGGCTCTCGGCGCTCTCATTGTGATTAGTGAGCCATTGATGGTGACATGAATCTTAGCCTCTACACACACACACACACACACATGACCTACACACACACCGGCTGAGACTTGGCAGTTAGTTATGTGATCTGGACTGAGATCCAATGAATGCGAGCAGCCTTAAGGGTTCAGGTGTGTGTGTGGCTTTGTATGTCAGAAAGTATTTTGCGTGTCTGATTGTGTGTTTCATGTGCATATTAGGATCAATTTAAACAGAAAATCAAGTAAATGTCTGCACATTTTCTCCATTAAATTCAACTTTGGTGAATTTTTGGCTCTGGGTTCATTCCATTTGTCATTGACCAACAGTACCATAGCTGATCTTTGAGGAGCTTTTGTAGCTTGTTAGCTGTTGTTGTGTTGCATCATCCACTTTTATGTAACCTCCCTTTGTATAATCAGCTCCACAAACAATCTGAATACAAGTTTGAACGACCACTCAAACCACTTGCAGGGAAAGTCTGGGACACATTTGACTGCATATCTTTTATAGTGTATTACCCTCATGTGTCCTGTTGCATCACTGACAAGGACGAAACAGGAAAATACTTTGGTTCTACTTTTGTTCCTCTTTTTCTCACTGGTTTGCAAAGCTGGCTTTGTCAGTGATGTTTGAAGATTTCGAAAAAGCCAATAGATACAAGTCTGTCAGACATCTCGGGAAATTTATTTTTTACCAAAGTGGTCACTCAAGAGATGCATTTGTTCCACTAGCCGCTGTAACTCAATGCCATCTATCAATTAGCATTTTTTATTGATCCGTCTGAAAGTGGTACTGTCTATTGTAGCTGAGACATATTGGCATCTGCTACAGCACTTCATTTAAAATTTGAAACCTTTATTAAACCTAAACAACAATTAAATTGTTAGCCTCCCATATAAATAAACCACTTTATTACTTTTGTTCTCTATTGTGACTGACTAGGGCTTTGTGGCTTGCCCGCCAGCTTCAGTTGTTCACCAATTGTCTGTGTACATCTGAGTAGCACAGTGTTTTGTATGTGTGTGTACTCATGAGTGTGTACAGACTGGCTGCCAGGTCTTCTCTGAGGGAGACATTAAAATGATTAAAGCAGCCTTGCCAATCTCACATGGACATATGTGCACGCACACACAAACACACAAACATCCAATCCCCGTCACTCATTACCCCTCTCTTGTTCTTCTCCTCTTCTCCTTCAGCCCAATGTGACCTTCATCTGAGTCAAGTGCCTCCATTCAACATTCGAAAAGACGAGAGAGGCCAGAAAAACTGAAAAGGAGATCAAGAAGAAAGCACACAGCCGCGCGAGGGAGGAGAAGAAAAACAAGAAAGGAGGTAAAAACAGAACAAAGGGTGGAGAAGAAAAACAGCAGCATCTTTTCAGCCTCCTCTGAAACCTTACCTCACCTCAGCAAACAGCAGGACTGACACTGTGAATGGAAGATGTGAACAGAGGGAAGACAGGAGGAATGGGGGGGGGCATGTAAAATGAGCGAAGAATCAAAAGAAATAAGAAAGTGAATATGAGAAAAAAAGGAAAAACCAAGCAGGGGGGGGAGTGGTCGTTTTCAAAACAGGATGAGGAAATTACAGGCATTTTCAGGTACTCCTCGAAAAGAAATTAGATTGGAGCGAGACAAAGAGAAAGTGGAGGGCATGCGTGAGCTGGGAGATGAGAAGAAAACTAACAAAAAGTTGAATTTGAGTAGGATATTGGATTTCAGATTTCAGGGCATTTTTCTTTAAGAAAGATGCTGAAGGTTGTGGGTTTGAGAATGTGTGTGTGTGTGGGATGCTCGCACCTTTCCCCTCATGTATGTGTGAGTGAAGGTGAGGCAGCCATATTTTGCTGAAGGGTAAAATTGGAAAACAAGGAAGAAAGGAAAGAGAAGGAGGAAAGATACATTTATGGATTGCAGCACTGCCACTAGCAAAGTGAATATGGCAGACCATGCTCAGCATTCTAAGTTTAGGTTTACAGAAATGACACTTTATGATTTGTTTTTCTTGTAAATAATCATCATTTGCGTCAAGTTCTATAGTTTTAGTCTAAATGCATTAAAGTATATGATATCATTTCCACTTTATCTCTATATTAATATACATCTAACGTTTGAAAAGGTGATTAAGCTGGACATCAACCAAAAAGTAATTCAATGAAGGTTTTTTTCTTAGATGACCGTCATTTGAAAGCGTGGTAACCAATTTTAATTCCGATATGTCAGGTATATGTGCCACAATAAGCTTACAATTTGTCAAGACCTACCCTTGACAAATTGTCCAGATTGTTCCCAGCTCGATGCCAGCCAGGCCACCTCAGCATGTGTTCTGGCTGATCGGATCCCAATGCGATCAAGAACCGATCTTGGAGCTTACAGACTTGACAGTCAAAGCAAAAAAAAATAAAATGTGTGACCACAGCCAAAGACAAACTATAATCATAGGCCTTGTTCAGACTGCCAGCTTATGTAAATGTTTTGACATATACAGATTTTATCCTGATATGAAAGGGTGGACAGCAAAAAGAAAACACAGGAAATATGGATCCAAACCACATTTGAGGTGGTTTTAAATGCTTTTCTTATCGTATTTCTACAGATGCGTCTCAGTTGGGACGCATCTGGCCGCCTAAATCGACTTTCAAAATGTGGAAGTGCTGAGAAGAATCCATGCTGCTAGTAGCAGAGCCCTATGGAGGACAACAGAGGAGAACAACTGTCTGCTGGTACTTCCACTCTGCCTTCACCTTCTGCTGCTTCCCTCTCGCTGATGTGTTTAGCCAGACTCCTTCATCACACCAGAAAACTCTTGACAGCGCGATTGTTTCGGGAATGAAAGCTTCCAAATTAGAAAAGCCGTTTCACCAGCCTAGTTGCTGACGGCTACGCTAACGTTACAACATCAACTCATGCAGAGATGTTGATGATGTCTGGTTACACAAATCCAATGTAATCACTTGCGAAAAACAGTGTGGACAGCGTGTCTGAAAAGCAAATATCCATAGAATCAGGGGTGGTACTCAACACTTCTGAAACCAGGCCTATAGTGGGACGCTCATCACCATGTATGATATGTATGTGAGAGATACTGGTGTGTCATTCAGTATTTTGGCCATCTTATTTATAATCGGGTGTCTGTTTGATCAAGTGATTAGTACTAAACTTAAGTAATTATCTGTATCCCATCTTCCACATACAGAATACAGAGACGCATGGGCCAAAGAGGGATGCACTTAAACGCACACAGATATCGTGATGACAATAAAAGCCATTTTGTGCACAAAAACAGAAGCGTGAAAAAAACAACCTCAGGCAACATTGCTCTATACAACAATCCATACTCACACACTGTCACAATATCCCTTGTTCTCTCTAATAATACTGGTAGTGTCTCTCTCTCTCTTTCTCTCTCTCTTTATCTCTACCTCTCACACTGCGTTTTTTATCTCTGTGAGGATATTGGTTGACGATCATAAATAGCTTTTTCCCCTGACAGGGTGCTATCATGGTCACCGAGAGCTTTGGGAGGAGAGGAGGGGAGAGAAGGAAGAAATAAAAGGGGGGACATTACAGTCAAAGGAGGGAGATGGAGAGAGTGATAGAGGGAGGAAGAGGAAGGTGGAGGTTATGCACATCAAGGCTGCATGACGGGTGTCAGGTGTCCACAGATAAATGTACTGCACATGTAATGTAACAAGACATGCTCCAGCTGCAGCAAGAGACTGGCTTTTAGTCCTAATCTTGTATTTTTTTGTATATTGTATAATATTTTAGTGACACAACTCTCTGTCTCCCTGCAATTATGTTTCACATTAAAACACTTACTAACAGTGCCTCAAAGGTCATACAGTAATTCTGCTCTTTCCTGGTAGGCTTTTAATGTTCTCCAGGAGGTGTTGAGTTTCAACCACCACCAATGTCTTGCATTTCTGTTTGGGTATGGTTAAAAAAAGAAAGTTATATACCATTGTTAATTAATACAATTTAGATGTGTTGGTAGTATCCTTCTAACATAATTACTCATAACTAATGCAAGTTTGACAGATTTAGTATTTATTCTTTTATTTTTTTTGTGTTCGTTGTTACACTGCCGTCTAAGATACGGCAACGTTTCACAACAAAAGTATTCCAGCAGCTCAAACTTTGAATGTGAGGCATGTTATGCAGGAAATATCGAGTTTCACCGATAGTGGCAAAGGGGAGGGATTAGAATGATTTAGTAAATGAGAAATGAGAACAGCTTTGTTATAAAAAAAAAAAAGAAATCGAAAAAAAAGCAACATAGTCACAGCGTTGTTGTATTGATGAAATTAGTGCTGTGCTATGATACGTTATGCTGAAATGCTTTTAGGCTTGTTAATCAAATTAGAGTAAGGGCTTTCCTTTGAGATTTACAGTACATCAACTTTGTTGCAGTAAACACGCAAGAGGCCTCTGCTGCCAATTGTAAGTGTATTGACATCGCCAACACCAAGCGTCCTGGCACACACTAGATCCCCTCCGTCGGGTTTGATGAGGTGGACGAGCGTGTGCATGCCGCATCTCGCATTCCACCGTTCTCTCTCTCTCCATGCAGCAGCAGTCCTTGTCTCTCTATCGATCCCAGCTTATCTTCCCGTAAACCTGGACCTCTTTTTCTCTCCTGCTCGCCTCGCCATCTCCTATATGCCCTCCTCTCCTTCCCCCTCATTGCTTATCGATCAGCCTGTGTGTTCAACAAAGTAGAGAGCAGGCAGTGGTTAATGTGGAGCCGGGACCAGAGCAGCGCTGTTTGAGGTTTGTGTATCATCTTTCCCTTCTAATGGACCAAATCAGCCTCTAATAGACCCTGGGTTAGGGCACCGAGGCCCACCACTCTCTTCTCAGTCATCTCACCTTTCACTGCGCCTCTCTTCTCTTCTACAAATTTCTGTCTATACTGTACTGTATGTCTGCCAAGTGCATTTTAGCCGATGAGTCTTGATTTTTCCTAACTGTATAGCTGGCGTTGGCGGATTTTTATACATTTATTCATCCAAAGTAAGATTTCCTTCTGCTGAGTATGCACCCGCTTCTTTAGCAATGTCCTGCTTTGCATTTTTTTTTACAGTAAAATGCACATTCATTCCTGGGAGCTGCCCAGTGCAACCACAGTCTGCTAATTTTGGCCAATGGGAACTGCCCAGCACCAGAAGCACAACTCTTTCATTTTGTCCAGTCTTCTCTCAGTCACTGAGCACATTGAGTCTAGCTTGGTTAAGTGCTTTGCTCAAGGACACTTTCTTTATTAGTATTTGTTGAGTCAGGGAAAAGTGTCTCTGGCTATTTTACTTTACAGCTTTTGATTGCCTTCGAGGGATTTGAATGGCTTATGAATGAAAAGTAAAACAGTAACAGAGTAAAATAATAAAAGAAGTGCAAGCGCATGATCGCTGTGAGGCATGCGTGGGGGGGGGGTTTACCCCCATTGTTTGTAATGACTAGTCACCAAATGCCTCCAAAAGCTAAATGCTAATGTCCTCCCCTTCAATATTCAGTGTGAAACCAACTGCAAAACACGTTGGATGCTCACTGAACTGCTCCCACTTCATGTTGGTGTTCATGTCAACTAGCAGCAGTGAACACAACACAGCTGTGAGCGTGGCTTGTGAGCTCGTTCCAAAGTTGTTGGCCATTTTGTGTGCTCCACAGCATGTACAGTTGATGACTTTGGCAGGTGTGCTACACAGGTAAAACACAGTCTGTTTAATCACTACATCACTGATACACAGGTTAACTATAAACCAGTGTTTTATGCTCACATCTGGTCGGTTGTTTTTCAGTGGAACAGGCTAGTCGATGGTCTTAGTTTCATTGAGTAAATTGTCTTTTGAAAGTTGATTTGTCTAAACAGTTTTGCTGTGAACAATTAGTGCTTTATTTTAATGCAATGA
Organism: Anoplopoma fimbria; assembly: GCF_027596085.1. Taxonomy (NCBI): domain Eukaryota; kingdom Metazoa; phylum Chordata; class Actinopteri; order Perciformes; family Anoplopomatidae; genus Anoplopoma; species Anoplopoma fimbria. The sequence goes on from NC_072461.1 coordinate 19,979,801, forward strand.
TGGTTGTTCATTAACTTAACCTTAAAGGTCCAGTGTGAGGGATTTAATGTGAGCCGCCAATTGCAAAACCACAATAAAGATGGTGGCTGGTGGTACAGTGGCGTGGCCCTCTGCAGCTCACTTAACCAAATTTTGTCGGGTTACTAATCACTGATGAAGACGTAGTTATGAATATGATATTCCATTTCTGCTAATACATATAAGTGTATCATGTTACAGCACTAAAGGGTTTTAGCAGTTGCATTAGGTCAAAGTTGAAGCAGGAAGTCAGTCTGGAGAACTGTAAAAAGGTTTTTGCTTCCTGAGACTTCGTACTAGTGATCTTGCTGTGTTTTTAAACTTTTAGCTACTTGATCAGTACAATGTCACTATTAATATAATAAAATAAAAAATGATGAAGATGATCAGAAAGCAGTTCAGCTCAATTTTAAACCATTTGCTTTAGTAATAATACATTAACACACATTTTAATTTTAGTAGGGATGTGGTACAAGTGATGCTTTAGCTTGACATAGACTCTCCCTGAATTTAAAAACCTCATAGCCGAGCCCGAGATACACAACTTGTTATTACCCTTGAACACATATTGAGAGAAAAATTCTAAATTCAGATAAATCTAAATGCTAATACAGCTGGCGGCTTGGTTAAATGTGCTGAAAGCCGGCAACGGTGCAGCAGCCAGATTGCAGTGCTTAGCGTTGATGCATGCAGAGTTAGTGTTTGTATGGACCTTAAGGTTTTGGGTCATATATGTTTGGACGGCATGTGGAACATGTGACTACAAAACAACTTCCAACTACTTCTATGTTCTTGGGAAAGCTTTAAAAACAAGATAAGTGTATCAAAAAGCTACTTCATGCCCCTAAATAAGGAACTTTACCATGGAAGCCTCAGCCAACAAAGTCCGTCTAACAAGTCTGTTGTGTCTCCTCCTTTCAGTGCGGTATTTTTCTCTGTCGGCTGTCATTTTATGTATCTCTCTGTCAGGGTAAACCTCTCTCCCTCCCTGCGTACTTGCTGCTGAGCTGTGTGGGTTGTTTCTATAGGAGTCCAGCTAGGTGTAACCTTACTGCCCCGTGGCACCTCACTGGGATCCAGGGCTCTGGGCTCAGCGTGAACTCCTGAACTCCTCCCGAAAGAAAAGCACAAAGAAGTGACCTGAAGACAGTCGATGAGGACAGAGAGAGTGGGAGGGAAAGAGAAAGAGTGCTACCGACGGACAATTAGACCCCCTAGGAGCATAGTAGGCGGTCTCCCCAAGCCAGAATACACTTTTTTCAGAGACTGGCAGGCAGAGAGTGAAACCAGAGCGAGAGGGAGATAGTGTGTGCGTGGGCTTGTGTGTGTGTGTGTGTGTGTGTGTGTGTGTGTGTGTGTGTGTGTCACAGTGTATTGCATTCACACGCCCAGCGGTTGTTTTTCAGAAATGAAACAGTACGTCGAGTGCCTGCAGGCGTCAATACGACCATTTCTATTATTCAGAGCTGATTACAACGCTAAATCGTACAGCAGTGAATGCTTTTTAATGAGCTTTGAAAGACAACAGAGAAAGTTTGTCAGCTTTTTTGTTTGTCTGAATGTGGCCGGCGGGGGTGTGGGGGGCGAGGGGGGGGAAGGGCATATTTGCTGGAGTGATTTGATTAGTGCGCTGGTGTGCGAGGAGCAGGTTGCAACATATGTGAGTGGTGAGGCTGAAGATGTGAAGCTTATGTGCGGGTCGGCATATGACACGTGATAAAGCATTCCTTTTATGTTTTTGCATGTGTGTACAGTGGATGTACGCGTATTTTCCACATACATGTATGTGTGTGTGAATACATGCGGATATATTTATGTATAGTGCATATATCCGTGCAGCAATTATATTAAGTATTTAAATATACTCCAAAAAAAAAAAACCAAGTCAGTTAGGTGAAAGTGTGTGCATGTGTGTGTGTGTGTGTGTGTGCGCCTTGAGCAGGGCTGAACGACCTGTGACTACATGGTGATCATTGAGTAGTACACACACAGACACACACACTTATATATGGGTATTGATGAAAGGTCCTCGCGCTATCCCAGCATACCCCAGGCTGGTAGGTCGAGGCAGGCCACAGTGCACGTGGGTTTCCCATTTCTAACTGCCCCTCCTGTGCGCACATTTGGCACAACATACGTTGCGCTGACAGCACAAGGTCGCCCAGAGAGAAAAAAAAGAGAGAGGGGGTAGAGAGAATGAGAGTGAGAGACAGAGAAACACAGACTGTGTGTCTGCTCAGACGTACATAACCTGGTTAATATGGCTTTTCTGAGGTAATCTTATTTCATACAGCTCAAGTAAACGAAAAAACATGGTTTCCACAATCAGGTTAAAGGATTACGAGAAATCTGGTTGATGTAGCTAGATGGTGAATCTCTTACTGAGGTTACGGGTGAGCGATGTGGGAGAAATATAATATCATGATTTTTTTTTCCCTCTCAGAAAATATATGACCTTTCAACATAACAAAACACCACACCAAATTCCACTCTAGAATTGAACACTAATCATTTAGCAGCAGCACTGTGTTTCTGTATGTAGCGGAGACACTGGCGGTATAGAGCTGAAACTGATAGAATGTGCACGTTAGCACAATGCAAACGGTCTCTCTGTAAAGGCAGATTGTGCAGATATATTAATAACTTGGAATCTGATATTGTCATATCGAACATCCCTAACTGAAGTCCCTTGCAATCTTACTGCAATAGTCTGTATCCCATATAATAACACTGAGAATAGCTACAACAAATGACCACTTACTATATATTCAACTAACCACTTAGGCCAAAGTTACATCTACAATATGACTAAGATTATGGATTTCTAATTAACCTGACAAATACATCATAGATAACTTTACAAGCTCATTTTCATTTTTTCTACAAAAGGTGAATTTATCATGACATTTGTTTCAATATACCCCCGATGAAAAAAATAGATTTCAAACTGGAAATAGGGTGGAAAGATTCAGAAAGAAGAGTTCTGCAAACAGCACATTACCAGATCTTTTCTTCTTACTGATTAGCACCTTTCACCAGAGACTGATACAGAGTAAAATTAGTAGTTGCTGTAGTGATTGGCTGGAATTAAAATCATGGGCCTCTTGGATAGGGGGTTGAAAACCAATGATTAAATGTATCTGTGAACAGAAAAGAACTCTAAACTCAAACTAGTGAATTTCTTTGGGCTTGGTTTTCAGCTCCTTGAGGTAGATAATGATGGCTGCAAGGAGAGTTGATATATATTCAGTCAGATACCTCTCAAATATTGAGTTAGCTATCTGGTTAGCAAACAAAATCTGAAACAGGTTAATTGCCAAGTAGGTTGTCACGTACAAGGAATTTGCTTAGGTGTATTTGTGCATAACATAAACATAGTGAGAAAAAGCAAATACAAGTCAGTACAAAAAATTAAGAAACATAAAAAAAGAGTAGAAGAAAATTACAACAAATTATATGAAATAAGAGTCCATGTCAGTGGTGGTCCCGGGCTTTATTTATGAACGTGACCTGGAGGGTCTGCAGATTGCAGCCATTCACCTTCTAAGTAGTGCTAATGATGTGCATACTGGATGGTGATGGAGGAGGCAATGATGGAAGAGATGATAGCAGTTGCTATTTACACAATAGGCAGATGTAAGACAATATCACTTTAAATTATGTTCACCTGATGAATCTAAGTCCAATATTTATTCTTCTTTAGCTCTGTTATAGTCTCCACCACCTCCTGAGAGATGTATCTGTCTCTTAAGGTGCTACATGCTCCACTATGTTCACCAGCTAGTGGCTACCTTTGTCTGCCTGCTGTTTTGTGCTGGTTAGCAAGCGTAGAGTTGGAGTTTTTATAGCTTTCTCATTGTAAACAGCTGCCTGCTGTGACTGGCAACAAGGTTAATGAGAGTGCTGACACTGAAACAAAACATTCAAGTTACAACCGTAAAAAAAACAAAATAATGATCCGAAAGATGCTCTTAAACACCGAAGCTGAAGGGCCCCTTTCAAATTACATTTAGCCATTTGGCCCATAATGTTAAATATTCCTTGGTGCAGCTTGAATACCTGGTTAGAAGCTTTATAAAGCTGTCAAAATGTTTTTGCTATCATGTTAACCTGCCCATTGATAAAAAAATATTATCAGTCTCAGTAACACTACTCCTAGGTTCTGCATCAAAAATGTTCATATCAGTAAAATTTGGGGTTCAACTATAATTGAATCTTCGTTCTAGGAGTTCAATAGCTGAAATGAAATATCTCCATGCCACATCCACTCCCCAATGACTGGATTAAGGTGACTCCATCAGGCGTGCGTTCACCGCCACAGACCAAAGGCACAGATGGTCTCGCTGTCCGATTAGCTGGACGTCAGTCTCTCTGTTTTCATCTCGCCAGCACCTCCTCCTCTATCACGTCCTCAGGTCTGAGCAGGTGTTTGGCCCGCAGTTAGGCTCCAAATCAGATCCATTTCATCTGTAATCAGCTGGAGCCTCTGGCACTGATGGAAGAGATCAGAGTGCCGATCAAAGAATTATAAGCCGACCACGCCTGACCAGCCAACCATGCCACGACACGGACAAGGCGGGGGGGGGGAGCAAGCAAGAGCTACAGTAGGGATGAAAGGAGAGAAGATGGAGATTTGAAGGCCTGCAGAATCTCCCAGGGGAGAGACATGAAAGAGCAGATTTCTGGAGGGGGGCGGCAGCAAGGGAGGCAAAAAAAGATGTTGCACTTCACACTCTCATGGGAGGGCTTTTTTATTTATTTTTTACATTTCCATCAAGTGGAAATAGGTTGTTTAAAGTCAAATGTGGCGCTTCGTTCCGCTTCAGTTTGAGGTAATTAGGATGGGAGGTGAATTCCAATCACCATGTGAAAGGAAAGTCAATGATATTAAGTTGATGCAGTTGAATTGTTAGATGCCCCGCTGCTGGTTAGCAAATCATTAATTGTGTGCAAATATGGGAAATCATGTGCTCAGGTGCATGAAATTTGATGGGTGGCTTACATATTGATGGTAGCCGTTTTAAAGGGGTATTCCAAACACTTTTCTAGAAGAAGTTAACACCGTGTTGGTTGTTTCAGATGACTCTGCTGCTTGCACGATCACATACTCTTTCGTAATTAATTCTTAAACACATTCACACACTGCAGCATGCAGCTGTGCCAGCACATCACCCACACACACACACACACACACACACACACACACACACACACACACACACACACACACACACACACACACACACACACACACAGCCATAAACACACAGCTCTTTAATGTAAGTTGGTCAACACAAAGATGCAACACCCATTTTTTTAACACCTATCTTCTCAGATATGCTGGTTAATGCTATCACTTAGATGCAGGCTCACAGATGCTTGCTATATCTTTTTAAACCTTGCCTTCAAACACACACTCCACCTGCTTTAAATGTCCACCTGTGTCTTTGTACAAACAGTCTCAGATGCTGAGTGTGGTGTGGGTGTGTCTTTCCCCTGTCGATGGAGTGTCCCTGTCTGCTCCATTAACCCCACACTCTGAATAAAAGCTGTGTTGTCTCGATCTTTCTTGTCACCGTATAGGGAAAAGCTTCTCAGTGTAATATGGACCTTTTTTACAGCGCTGTTGCACGCATGGATTTGCAAGACTGTGTGAAAAGTGAGAATAAATAGCAAAAGAAAAAAGTAATTCTTGACGTCCCTCACTTCATATCCCACAAGTCATCAATTTGCAGGGAGCCTGTAACATGATATTTTCTTCACTCTGTTTTTTTAGCCATTTTGCTCTGGACTTGAACCTGGAACCCTGAAATCTCCTCTTTGATACTTTGCACAATCGGACTCATTGTATATTTTACATTCATATTTCAGTCATTATTTTGCTCGAGCTGCTGAGCGACTTCACGCATGTGAGCTCGGATTCAAACAGTTTTTGAGGTCTGATCTCTGATCAAAATGTTTCAGCTGTATTAAATCATATAAATTGGTGAAATTATCATATGATACATCTGCTTCCAAGACTGTCTGGTGGGTTCACAGGCTCTCCGATAACATTTTGATCCGCCAGAATATTAGCTGAACTCGGGTTACAGATTATCATTTGGCAGCGAATCCTTCTGTGTGGAAAGATATCATATTTTTGCACAACGGATCTAGAGCTCTCTCTGAAAGTAAAGTTCAAAAAGCTGAACCATGGCATGGATTAAACCTTTCCTCCTATAGGACCCCCATTTTTCTTTTTAAGTGACTGCCTGTTTGATTCCTCCCTGGTCAAAGGTAGCAAAACACCGTCATGCTATTAAATTATAGTCATTCTTCGCTACTGTTAAGTCCTAAAAGTATTTTTAATTAAGTCAAAAACATCCGACGGTGCAATTGAAATAAGATGATTTGTACTAGAATCAGGGACTGGCAGATTTTCTCACTTATACAAGAAAGCGCCTAAAGCAGCTTTGCTAACTCTGCTAACATCAGCATGCTAACATGCTCACTGACAGTCTTCACGTGCAGAGTTTAGCAGGTTTAACAGTGTTAGCATGGCAACATATGCTAATTAGCACTAAACACCAACTACGGCTGACTTTGATGGGAATGTCATTAGTTTTGCAGATACGTGGTCACAGCTGCAGCCTGCAAAAAAACGGAATGTTTTTTGTACCTAAAATCAGTGAATATTTGTGATTACAAAGTGTGATCGCAATATTGACCAAAATTATCACAATTCATCGTGAGAGTGACATGAATGTTTCATAGCAATCTATTCTAATGTTGATGAGACATTTTACATTTAACAAGTAATAACTACTATTCATTTTATATTATTCTTCATTCTAGAGTGTTAGAAGTCTTGGTTTTAATAATAGTTAATACTGGGTTTCATTGTCCAACAATGCTCTCTTTACTGTTTCAGAGGCTTTCAGCACTTCACAGTTAGTTTGTTGGGATCCTTTTTTTTTACTTTTCAACTGAATGAATGTTGAAAAACGGCTATTGGCAGCCTCAGAAAATCCTACATGTTCAACCATTCATGCACCAGTGCTGCTCCAACCTCCCACTATTATGAATTCAAAGTGAGGGTAGCGCGGCATAAAAGTCCTGGAGCCGCTCTCATCCCTCCGTCCACGAGGTGTGAAATCGTTTGATCCAGTTTGTTCTGTTTAGGTGAAACAGCTTCAGTGTGTGTGTGTGTGTGTGTGTGTGTGTGTGTGTGTGTGTGTGAGAGAGAGTTTGCACACTGTGTATTTTTGTGTGTTTTCAAATTATCCCGGAGCAATGAAAGGTGGAGGGGAAGGGGAGGGGACGGGGTTGCAGGAAGGAAGGAAGGAAGGAAGGAAGTAAGAGAGCTGCCAGTAGATGCTGTGTTTGTTTTGCAAGGAAGGGAGAGAGGAGCTGATGTGTGGGATCAGTCCTTTAGTCCATCCGCTGTCCGTGTTACTGAGTGTGTGTGTGTGTGTGTGTGTGTGTGTGTGTGTGTGTGTGTGTGTGTGTGTGTGTGTTTGTGAGGAAGGAAGTTACGGGTTAATGGACATTAAGTCTGTTCCAGTGTGAAAGTCGGAGTGGAGGGCGGTTTGTGATGTGTCGTGGCTCTCCAACCCTACAAAAGGGTCAAAGGTCGGGGTTAAAAGTCAAACAATGCCTGGAAGGACTAGCAATCAGCTGGGACTGCACCAGAGGTCAGAGTGTGTGTGTGTGTGTGTGTGTGTGTGTGTGTGTGTGTGTGTGTGTGTGTGTGTGTGTGTGTGTGTGTGTGTGTGTGTGTTTGTGTGCGTATGTGGTAATATGTAAGGAAGTAGAGTAGGAAAAAAGCTGCCAGGAAAGGAGTTGTGGGGAACATGAAGGGCACGAAGAGGACAACGGAAAACAGAGACATAGAGCGACGGAGAAAAGAGGACAGAAGGATGGGGGTTGAAAACGTTCTTGTCTCCCCCCTCCCCCCCGACATCCGCTCACTTCGAAGAAACGACCCTGGTTTGCTTCTCCCCATAGGGATTCATCTTACCTCCAAATACACTCTGACAAGAAACACACACAAAGTACACACATTCACACATCCAGGCAGAAAGAAAAAGACACCTACACACGTGCGCATGCAATGACACAAATCCAGAAGCACAGCCAAAACACACAGGAGCTCGGCGAGCTAATCAGAACATGTGGCCTATTTCTCTCTACGTTTTTAATGAGCTCTCCATTGTGGAGTGCCGACTGATATTATTAGGCTGCTGCGTCTCAGCTCATTAGCTAAACCAGGCTCAACAACAACACCAGCAGCTAAAAGATGATTTGATACCGCCTGCAGAGTTATGTGACACCACAGGACCTTAAGGAGAGAGAGAAACCTAGCTAGTGAGTTAATTTGGTCATCAGGGGAGAGCGAGGCTGAATCCAGCTTCTAACGACACAATGAGGGATCGTCAGTCAGTTTGATAGAAAGAAAGAGAAGAATGCATCATAGAGTTCCCAGACTTTAGCTGTCTCCCCTTGGCGTTCATAAAGTTCCCCCACAGGTGTGACTTGCAGATTCATCGTGTAATTTTAAGCAGCACACTGGTGACAAGTGATGAGAAGTAGTCAACAACGCTGAATTGAAAACAATTCGGCAATCATCTGTTCTTAGTTGATTGTTATTGCTCTATAGTGAATGGTTTAATTTCCTATATTGGCACTGTGTGGAATCCCTCTGCTACATGCTATTAAAGCAGCTAAATGAATCACACTGAACTGAAGAATATGCCTTTGTTGTTTTATTAATGGTTTGTACAGTTCTACTGAAGTACAATTTTGAAACGCCTGACTTTTACTTGAAACCAAGTGCTTTATTCATTCATTGTATTATTGCTACTTTGACTTGAAAGTAAAGGATAGTAAATAATCGTTTTACTTCTTCCAGCACTAATGGACGACACTGGCAGTGGGTATGAGTTGATGTGTGTTAAATACGGTGTGTTAAATACGGTGTGTTAAATACGGCGGCTGTGGCGTAGTGGAGAGCAAGGTAGTTCTCCATTCAGAGGATCGGTGGTTCGATACCCGGCTTCGGCAGTCGATGTGTCCTTGGGCAAGATACTTAACCCCAAGTTGCTCCCGAAGGCTTGCCATCGGTGTGGACTGGATGTTGCATGAATGTTAGTTAGAGTCTGATGGTGGCACCTTGCATGGTAGCCTGTCATCAGTGTGTGAATGGGTGAATGATATGTAATATACTACTGATTGTAAGTCGCTTTGGATAAAAGCATCTGCTAAATGACTGTAATGTAAAATACAACGGACATTTCAGTAGACATTTATTATGCAAAATGATGTTGTTTTACGTCAGTAGTATTGTAATTGCTGTTCTTTATTCATTATCTGCTATTTCTCAAGTCCAGTAATGTAATCTGAGTTGTTGTTTATTTTTATTGTGGAACAGATCCACACACAAAGATATTTTAAAAAACAATTTTATTATATTTGTTGAAATCATATTCCGACTTCAATCAATAAATCAAAAAACTTTCTGCCCTGACAAAAAAATGAAAACATTCTGGTGATTTATTTTAATGTGATCCATGAGATTGCAATACGGCCTGATCCCGTACAGTACGATACATCTATCTGGTGTTGTAGTTCTGCTAATATCGGGGAAATCTGATGCTGAAGCCTGCATCGAAGGTATCTATGAAGGCGTTACTGTTAACCCCATGCTTCAACTGGCTTTACAGTTCAAGTAGACAAGCGAACAAGTTTACAGCTAGCTAGGCCACGACCTTTCCCTAAATCCACTTTTTGCTGTTTTGGTCGAAGAGGGTTTCCCCAGAATGCACCAGGAAAAAAGGTACATTCCTCAACAGATACACTTTTAAAGTTGTCCTACCCTATTCATGATATTTCACTAGGATTTTATAAACCATTGTTTCCTGGATTTAGAAATGAACATTTAGTTAAATGCTTTGGCAATATCGCTAGTGTCAAACTGTTATGCTGTTGGACTGTCAGAGAAGAAGAAAGAGACGGAGATGGAATCAAAGAAAAGCAGAGAGAGGCAGCAAGCAGAGGAAGAGTAAATGTGTACATTGAAGATTTATAAGCGTTTTCTCAGGCAGACGCCTTGTTTCTCTGTCTATCCTCTTCTTCCTCATCTTACCCTGTAGTGTTTACACGCTTTCTCTTCACTTAATCCGGCCTTCAGGATGCCCCCTTCACTTGGTTACCTCTCAGCACAGAGATGAAAGGATGGATGTTGAGGGATGAAAAAAAAAAAAAAAAAAAACTGTAAGCCTCATCAACGTGTTTTATTCTTTCTCCGTAACTCTCCTCTCCAATTCTGTCATTCTTCCAACCCTTCATCCCCTTTCTCCATTCCTCACTCCCTTCCTTCCCACCTTTCAATCTCAATCTCAATCTCAGCTCAGTCAAGCGTTGGCCGGCAAGGCCTCCAGCATCGATCCAATAAAGCTGGTAGTCGGCACTGCAAGGCTTCAAGTGCTTTCTCCCAAACCAAGTATTTAAGCACGCTCTTTTAACAGCACGCCGCTATGATCTGATCTGGGGTTGGAGGGAGTCTGGGAGTCTGTTATTTTTTTCTTCTTCTTTCATTATCTTCTTATTTTCCTATCAAAAATCTTATCAATACATTGGTTGGACGTAGACACACACACACACACACACACACACACACACACACACACACACACACACACACACACACACACACACATCTCCAAATCTCAATTGCCTGTCCTGCCAGTCCACCAAATAGGTCAAGTGTTTGGTTCTTTTTCTTTTTTTGCCATCACTGGAATTTAGTATTCACTTGTGGGAATAGGTGAGGGAGAGGGAGCTATTAAATGTGCTACAAATACAGAGGTATTTTCTGTCTTTGTGCCGGGTTAAAGTAAATACAGTTTGACATTTTGTGCCTGTTTAAAAGTCAATGGATTCTCATCTCCAATGAGTGTGCATCATCAAAGGCACCATTTCACTCGCTGATACGCAGCAGCAGGTGCAAAGGGGAAATTTTAAGAGATGGTGTGTGTGCATTTATGCCTGCGTGTGTGTGTGTAACTTTATATTTCAATTATTATGAGGATATTTTGTCCCGTTAATAGAATGCAAACATTGAGAACGATCCATCATGCTTCACATCTGCAGTGGTTGGGTTAAAGTTCAGTAATTGGTTTAGTATTATGGTCAGAGTAATTAGAATGAGTTTAGATTGTGGTCAGTGAGTTGGAGATGCAGTTGGTTTACTATAGGTCACCTTTACATTTAAATTAAACCCACATTACTTTAAGAAAAAAAAAAAATCATTTCACTATTCCCAGTGGTATCTAGCCATGCAGATAATGTGAGTTTTATGTGCTGATGTATCTGAGCAAACTGAATTTTCTTTTTAAAATGGCATTTAAATGTAACAGTTTCATTAATTTTCACACTGTAGGTACTCTGGAAGATCAGACTGAAACTACTTTATACCAAGAAAAAAGGGTTCATTTGTGAAAACTGTTTTGTTTACTATGTTTCAAACAAAGTGTTTATCAGATTATTGAACAGTGTTTGAAGCCAAATTTCCAATGGCACAATCATATAGCGAAGCTTCCGATGATTTTTTGTCAGAAAATCCCACAGCCAGGTTTTCACATAGACTTTTTCAAGTTCAACACCACTTCAATGAGAAATTGTGTTCCTTATTTGTTCTCTTGTTTGCGTTGCGACTACAAAGACATACAAAAGACACAGAGAGATCAGGAATGCAGCCAGGATGAGGTTAACACATCAGGCTTTTCGTCTCGCCTTTGGTAATTTAGAGTAGGTACAAACACTTTTGCCTTGAGATGCAGTCAAATGACACGTTGTAAAGCTTAGTTTGTTTGAAGCATACTGAAGCCGTTAGGTACAGGGACAGTATCTGGATGTTGGTGTTGCATTTCACTGCAGTGAGCAGCTCAAGGAGCAGAAATCTCACAGACAGATATCTCACAACTTGTGAGGCATTGGGCAAATATAACCATGAGATAAAATTTTTTTAATTTCAACCCTTTAATCAAGAAAACAGGAGAGATTGTTTTATAAATACGACCATCCACAAGCAATTATTGAAGAATAATTATAGAAATGTCTTTCTTAATGTCCCACTTGTCATCATTGATCAAGGATGTTTGTCAGCACAGGTGGTTGCAGGAAATCTACTGATGGCACCAGTCCAACGTAATTAAAAACTATATTTAAAACACTGCTAATGAAAATGTATGAATCTATCTTAATCTGGTCATGATTCTTTTTACAATGATTTGACAAGTTACATGTTTCACCTTGAATAAACACATTTATACCACTAATTGATGTAACTGAGTTCCTACGAAACGATCATATGACATACATTGAAAGTTTAAGGTCTGCCAGGTCTTCACAAACTTCATAGTGTGTCATTATATGTATGTAAGTACCATTTTAAGTGTGAAATTCCTATTCTTATCCTGTGCATCAGTCTCATCTGCAGCCCCGTAACAAGTCAATCATCCTGTGCCGTTATTGGACTGTAATGCCACTCTGTAGCCGCACACTTGACATGTTCATTACGTATAAACCAATTCATTTACAACACAGCCCTATTGGATTGTCCTTGCCTCGACATTCACTTCCCAACATGTTGCCGTTTGATGCATTGCCAGCGCCAATTAACTTTGATAACTCAGCCCCAGTTTAATATACTGCTGCTGAATTGGCTTGACAGCAGTGCGGCGATAAGCTATTTCTGAGCTTTTTGAGTGGCGATAGCTGGATTATTGCTCAGAGTGAGGGAGGGCCAGACAAAACTTTTCCTGCATAACCCCCGGCCAAAAGTCATTAAAATGTTTGGATGTTTTTGTTGGCAGACACACACACACACACACACACACACACACACACACACACACACACACACACACACACACACACACACACACACAGAGGCACATACACTGATTACAGCTATGTCTTTATTAGCTTTAATGATTTGCATAACTAATTTCGGTTTTACATTATTGTGGATGTTATTTTTTAGTACATGTTTTCAAAGGATAAATGTCAGTGCAGCTTGAATGTGTGAATTGTATTCTGTGTGGCTTTTTTGAAAAACGTGCAAGCTGTAAATACTGTTCTGACAAAATTGTTTCTGAAAAACAACCAAACCAATAAAGGAAGTGAATTGCTGCTTCCTGCTGATGTGTTGGTTTTTCTTTCTCCCGGCAGGTTGCCAGGAGCTGGGCTGCTCTCTCAAGTCCCTCTCATCAACTGATTTATCCCCCGATCCATCACACAACACCAGCTCCAACGAATGGGAACTGATATGGGAGCTATGGGCGGGACGAAGGTCCTGCTCCTGGTGTTTCTGGTTGGATGGGAGAAGTCGCTGGGTCTCAACTGGAACCCAGTCCCACGCAAGACTGTCAGATACCAAGGTGAGTGAGCAATTTATTACAAGCTGGTGTAAGATCTGGACCCCAGGGAACCCATTTCAATTTTTCATAGAAAGACAGATTTGAAGAATAAATTTAGGTAGCGGCTCCCTAAAGTCACAATAAATGGGAAAAAAGCTACATTTTCCAAGTTCTAATCCTATATGTCCCTGCATTTACTGGTCATTTGTCTCTTGTTACATGCAAAGTATTTGTCCCAAAAATATTTTCGATGGTTTTTATTTTCTTATCATAAAAAAACTCGTTTTTTGCAAAGTTTTTTGCAAACTGGTATCCTCACACACATCTTCTTGGATATTGCTCTGCTACCTACAAGCTAAATATCAAGTGTGGTTTTCTATGATGGGCAAAGTTAAAATAATGAAATTATTAGCTTGTAGGCTTGTTTGTTAACGGGACAATAAGTTCACACGGTTTATTTAATGTATTCTTCCATCTGACTTCTGTCCCCTTACAGTCTGATTAACTGCCTCAAACTATTCCCTTTTTTGGAGCAGTTACAAGTCAGACAGAGGGGCTGTAAATAAAAGTACAAGGTGAAACACAGCAACTGGCGTACATAGCTTCCATCTTCTGCTCTCGCAAAGATCAGTTCCATCAAGACGACTAGCTATCTATGAACATCAACATTTGCATATGAAAGCTCGACCAAAGTTGAACCTGACACAAAAAATGAAAGCATATTTACTTTCCTTGCCTCAAACAAATCCACTGTAGCCAAACCTTAAGACGGATTTGATGGGCTGACAGCTGTTGGAGGAATCCTCCAAGTTGGCCCTGAAACGATTTATCTGGTCAGACATCCGATACAAAACCAGTAATTGCAAAAATGTATTCCATTACAAGAACCAGGGAGGATTTTCCATTAAATCAGAGGTGGATGCTTTCAGATTTTGTAAAGAGGACGACATCGACCCCCAGTAAAACAATACATCAGTCTAATCCTAGCGCTCAGCTGCATTTGCACCCTTTATCTAGCAGCCAGGCCCGACTGTCTTCACTGAACAATGCCAATTGTTGCAAGCTGAGAAATAGTCTTTTTTTTTTTAATCCCCCAAAGGGGAAGTACTGCATTCTATCTCTTGGGGATTATGGAAATTGTATAAAGAGAGAGAAAAAATATAGGGGAAAAAAGCTACATTTTCTCACCTCTGTGTACCACCTATTCCACCTTTCATCCCATATCTATCTCTCCTTTCCCTTCTTTTCCTCCTCTTTCTGTTTGCCTTTTATCCCTTCCCTCCCCTTTTTTTTTATGCTTTGTATGCTGCGGCTCATCGTATGAACTCGTAATGCTCTTATAGCGTTTTCACAAAGAGCTCAGATTTCAGCCGCTCTTGAGGAGAATGGCGCTTGGTAGCGGTGGGGTGTGGGGATATTTCAAATGCAGCTTTCTCATGCCGCTATCACGTATCCCCCCCCCCCTCCACCTCTCCTTTTTTTACAACCATCCCCCATCCTCTCATCCCTCCATACAGTCATCCCTGGTGTTGTGTTGGGATGTGAGGACACTGGATGAGGGGGTGGAAACATTCGATAGGATGTCGATACATTCTGGGGGAAATGCTCCAGTGTGACAGAGCAAAGCCAGAGCTGGCAAAGTGGCCCTGCTGCACTTTAGCCAGAACGCACTTGTGGTAAGGACACGCCAGACAGGGCAAACGGGGACAGCTGCACAGACATGGTCCTAAATAGAAGGAATAAGAAAATGCATTAGCAAAAAGTATCTGATATTCAGTATTTTTTCCGAAAAAAATGCTGGGGACGAGATAACTTCCCTATGCTTCAACTTTTTTTGTCATGAATGTCTTTGAAATAAAAACCTTGTCATGAAGCACTTCTATCATATTTGATTCGAGTATGACACTTGAGTGCAGAATGATTCTTGACGTGCATTGGAAACAAGTGGGATTATCTCACCCGTTGACAGATTTCTCCACTCGGTTAAAGAAAAATTTGATTTTCAGGCTCAATACTGGGTAAAATGACTTATATGGATGGGTTCTTGCCACGGTGCTGAGGAGGAGATAGGAGAGAGACGAAATGGAAAAACAAAGCTGCAGAAAGAAGGAGGGGGGGATTGGAGGGGAGAAATAAGAAGAGAGAGGGGAGTGATATCATGGAGGGAAAGTAAGAGACAGGTGGAGAGACATAGAGAAAGACTGGGAGAGAGAGGCCAGTCACTAACTGCCTTAAAAGGACAGAAAGTAGCTTCAGTGGAACGACAGAGAAAGGAAAAAACACACACACACACACACACACTCAGGCCATTCACCCTGTGCTTCATTGTGCATGGAGGCATCTCGCTGCAAAAACACACAGCTTCCATATTAACATGTGTGTGTGTGTGTGTGTGTGTGTGTGTGTGTGTGTGTGTGTGTGTGTGTGTGTGTGTGTGTGTGTGTGTGTGTGAAGGTGTGTGTGTGTGCTTGAGTGAGTGCGGTGTGTGTGTGTGAGCTGCTGTTTGCATGCAGTGTGAGTTTACAAGACAGAGACAAGAAGACAAGCGATGAAAAACCAGAGTGAGAGGAAATGTGGGGGCACAGAGGGCGTGTGTGTTTATACCTATTTGTGTAGAGAGAGAAAGAGAGAGTGTGTGGGTGTGTGTCTGTTAGTCTAATCCCCCTTTGTTTATACGTGTGTGTGTGTGTGTGTGTGTGTGTGTGTGTGTGTACTGCTTAGGCTGGCAGTCTGAGGGATTTGGAGCTCTGGCAGTCTGAGGATGCAGTGAAGTGTGCAGTGTGTGTGTGTGTGTGTGTGTGTGTGTGTGTGTGTGTGTGTGTGTGTGTGTGTGTGTGTGTGTGTGTGTGTGTGTGTGTGGGTTGGCTGGGTTAGGTGGGGCAGAGATGGTTGCAGAGATAATATTTACCCCACCCCCACCCACCAACACCAGCACCCCCGCCCAGCAATTACATGAGGCTTACACGAGGCTGCAGAAGAAGAAACACAATCATCTTTTCTCTCTCTCTCTCTCTCTTTTTCTCTCTCTAACAATCTATCCACCTGTTCTTCTTTTTATTCTTTAAAAGAGACATTTTGACAATTTGAATTTCAGGTTGTTGTTATTCTTCACCACCCACATGTCACATTTATGGACGGGGAAAACATAACAGTTGGCTCCTAATGAGACGTTTTATGTACACACATTATGTATGGCCCTCGTAGAGCTGCTAATGAGCGCGATAAATTTGCATACTTTTCTTTTTTAATCACTGCCATGGTGCATGTATCTTGATATCTTTTCACATTCATGTGGTTTGTATTTCAAATTTATGTTTATTTTGTACTAGTTTCTCTGTAATAATTTCACCCATACTTTTTCACTTAATGATAAAGAAAAAGGCTGATGTTAATCCATTGCTCTCTTTGTGGCAACAAATCCAGGAAAAGACTTCAGACTTAAATGCTCTCCTCAAAGCTTCCATACTCCAGTCATACAGCAGCACCTTTACCTGGCTGATAGTCGTAGAACACATTTTATGCATACTCGACAGAACCAAATTAAAAAATTCTTCAAGAACGGATTTCTTGTTTTCCCTGTTTTCCGGCACGCTTGTTACATGGCACACCAAAAAAAACAAGGGTTTTCTGACATTTACAAAGAAAAGCCTGACTTGAGTCCTAGTCAAATAACTGAAGTCTAATATCTCTGGAACGATAAATGAATTGTTGCTTCTTTTCATGGGATATGTTGGCAATAAGACCTAGCCTTTAAACTTAAAAGTTCTTCTTTCTGACTTGTTTTCTGTCTTTTTCATTTTGTCTCTTAGACTGACCTGCTCTAGCCTTTTCCCTCCTGTTTCTTACTGAATTGGTCAAAGCCATTTTGTTGTGTTAAGCTGTCTTCACGCACTCAACCTGGCCTTTTTGTCCATTGACAGCAGAAAACACTTCAGCTGATAGCAGCTCTGTCTTCTCCCACTCACCTCTGTCTTTTTCTCTTTCCTTCTCTCTTTCTGGCTTTCTCCTGTTGGGATCATACACTCACACAACCACACAAACACTCCTTAACCCAGCCCAAAGACAGAGGCCGGTAAGCCAAAACTATGACAAAACGCAGCAGCTGTGGTTCAACAAAGAAAGGAAGAAAGAATGAGAGAGAAAGAAGAGAAGAGAAAGAGGGAGGGAGGTGAAGAGAGAAGGAGAAATAGAGCCCTTAGAAACTTGATACGTTGTTTGAAAATCTAGCCAGCTTTGATGCAGCACATGCATCTTTAAAGCAAAGCCAAAGCAAATGCTCTCCTCTTGGTCTAGAAAAAGAAAGATAGAATGAGAGATGGCGGGAGAGAAATAACAGAGCAGAGAGGAGAGTGGGAAAAGGGCCGGGCCTCTGACCTCCAGAAACCTCTCTCTCTCTCTCAACCTTTCTTTTTTCCCTTTCTCTCTCTCTCTCTCTCTCTGTCTCTGCCGTATCTCCCCAAACCCTCCAATTACAATAATGAGTGGTTGAGAGCAAGGCAGAGAGAGGCTGTGCGTGACTGGGAGGATAAACGGAGGAGAGGAAGGGAGGGCTGGAGGAAGGAGATTCATCACCGCTTTTTATCTGCTGTGAGTGTCACTCATCCCCTGACCCTGTGCTGATTGGTCAGTGAAGATTAACAGCCGGGACCAGATGTCAGGAGCTGGAGCGCTCTCTGTTGTCACACTGACTTTGTGAAACCCTGATGTGTGAGCGAGTGGGCATGTGGATTAAAATAAAAATGCCACTCAAAGGCTGCTCTTATCCAAAGCACCTTCTTATAGTAGTAATGGCACCATTGACATTTTATTAAAAATCACTGCCACTCTTTATCCCTATCCGTAAATCAAAAGCGAAGTGAACGTGTCACACATGTACATAGAGATACATTCACATAAAGGCACATGTGATTTTCAGGTATTCCTCCCACATCACATTTATTAACAACTTTACATGTAACATTGCATGTGGGCGGCTGTGGCGTACTGGAGAGCAAGGTAGTTCTCCAATCAGTGGTTCGATACCCAGCTTCGGCAGTCGATGTGTCCTTGGGCAAGACACTTAACCCCAAGTTGCTCCCGAAGGCTTGCCATCGGTGTGGACTGGATGTTGCATGAATGTTAGTTAGAGTCTGATGGTGGCACCTTGCATGGTAGCCTGTCATCAGTGTGTGAATGGGTGAATGATATGTAATATACTACTGACTGTAAGTCGCTTTGGATAAAAGCGTCTGCTAAATGACTGGAATGGAATGGAATGGAATGCATGTAATGGAATGAAAATCTGTGCTAATTTTTGACATTTAACATGTTATAAACCCTGATATTTGTTTGTCACAAAACACATTCGAACTCCCAACTCGTCAAATATGGCAGCTAAATAAATATAAACTTCCATTTTCACAGTAAACAACTTGGCTAGGTTTTAGGAAGAGATTGTGTGATTACCAACATGCTTGGTAGTTTCCAGCTTTTTTTTTCCTATGGTGCACTCAATTAATTACATATGTACTGCATAACTTATACAGTTCTACTCCAGAAGATAAGACAGGAAAAGAATCAGCAACCATTTAATATTTTAATATATATTTTTTGACAATTGGTTGAAGAAAACAGAGAGTGTGTAAGAGTTTGTGATTCATTTGTTTATTTGCTATTTTATGGACTAAATGATGTGATCCATTCATTTAGTTCTTGAATTGAAATGAAAAGAAACAGTGCCAGGTCTCAAAAAAACAGCCTAGAGGGAAGGTTAACCTGTTCATGCAGCAAATAGGAATACAAATCGTGTGCAAGAATACTTAATTTGAGGCACAAGCAGGAAACTACAGTGCCGAGCAGCTTTCTGAATGAACAAGACCACATGATGTGACTCACATAGCTCCACATGTTTGCCCACTCCACTGGGGAGTTTTTCCTGTGCCGATGTGAGGGTTCCGGGACAGAGGAGGTCGCATGTGTACAGATTGTAAAGCCCTCTGAGGGAAATTTGTAATTTGTGATTCTGGGCTATACAAAATAAACTGAATTGAATTGAATTTAATTGATTGTTGAGCAGGAACTCTCTATTTTGCCCGGTACGCACAATAACTACTCAATGAGTCCCTTTCATTCAAAAGGGGCGGTACTGAGTAATAAGTAATGGTACTCTACTGATAGAAATCTACTGTACAGCTTGAAGTTGAAGTTTAGGTGATAGAACAGGGTTTGTCTTGAATCGTAAGCTTTTCAGGGCTGGTGGTTCAAACCCCAGCCTGAAGTGTCCCCAGTTTGAGGACAGGAGGGGCAAGAATTCACTGTTCTTCTGAATCAGCAAATATATTTAATTGTTGGTGTGTAAGTAGTTCAGTGAGTCAAATTCCCAAACTAAAGCAGTGCTATGTTGAGCTCCACAGGCACCCGCCTATCCTAATGTGTGTGTGTGTGTGTGTGTGTGTGTGTGTGTGTGTGTGTGTGTGTGTGTGTGTGTGTGTGTGTGTGTGTGTGTGTGTGTGTGTGTGTGTGTGTGTGTGTGTGTGTGTGTGTGTGTGTGTGTGTCATCACCACAACATGTGCATAAAGGCCCAAGTCTTCCCAGCTGGTGCTTGCTGCTGTACCAGTCATGCATTCTGAACCATGACGCTGTAATGGTAAAAACCTCACTTGTGGCATCATCCAGCTCTTGATGATCTGTTCAGCTTGTTGTGGGCTGCATCGCGACCCCCACCGAGCTAGGCTGTCTCCCCCCCACCCCACCCCCTCGTCCCGCTTTCATCTTCCAACTTCCAACCCCCTCCCCATCCCCCCACTGGGCTCACTTGTTCCGTTCTTGTGTTAATCCACTTTTACCACTTCCTCTCCTCCCACTCTCCCATCCCTTCATCTCGCTCTACCAATGCCGCTGCATTCAATCGCTCCATATTGCCATGACCGTTTATGAAAAAACGTAATAGTGAAATTGTACGGGAAACACAAATGCTACATAATCAACCAACAACGGCTTACACATATACATAAGCCGTCCAGAGGCGAGTCATTATTTGGCTTAAAAACATGTAATTTCATCAGCGTACTTGCTATTATTCTTTATGACATATTTATTCAGTTACAAGCAAGTCAAGTCCATGAATTCCTTGTGTTGAATAATCCTATGATTCTCATTTATTCTTGTTTTACAATGTCAGATTTTTCATAATGACCTAAATTCACTCCACTGTTGACGATAAGTTATTCTTGCAGATCTAGCTAGTACCTGCATGTATATCTTTCCCTTTCTTGTGTCTCTCTATACCCATGCTCTCATTCTGTCGTACACCTGACTCTCCTGTGAACTTGTCATCTGTTCAGCAGACAAAGCTTGTGCATCCACGTGGGAGTGTGTGTGCCTTTGTGGGCACAGTGTTGTTGTTGTTGTTTTTTTTTTCATTCAAAGAGGGTACCTGCTCAGATGAGGATCTGACGATGCTCTGTGTGTGCACACGCCTAGGTATATCTGCATGTTTGTGTGGCCGCTGCACGACGTCTTTCCCTCCTCCGTCTGTCTGTCTGTCTCTGCCTCTCGCTCTGTGTTTGTCGCTGCTTCAAAGCTCTCCCTAAAATAGGCCTTTAATCATAGTTTGGTGAGTGCGTGGCTCGGCGGTTACGAGCTATAAGCAGAGACTGGATGTATTTATAGCAGACAGGGAGAGGATGGCTGGAGCTCCGCTGGAAGGGCGGATGGAGGCAGATTACAGAGTCGAGGCCCGGAGCGAGACCTTTTCAGCCGGCCGTGTAACAACACAACGCGTCTCCCCCTCCTTCCTTCATCGCCCTCTTAAACCCTATATCGAAGTTCTGTTCGGTCTGGCTCGGTTTGACTTGGGCTGAGCTGGGTGGTGAAGCTGAGACATGACCCTACAAGGAAGTGTGCACATGCATGAACACATGCAAGCACCGAAACAAACACATTATATACATACCCTGAGTGTCTTTCTACCAAGATCCACTTGTTGATGTCACCACGAAGCTACCAGTATTTACACAAGTTGTTGCTTGCTTTCCTAAGAGTCACTTATTATCACAGCTTGATTAGCCTCAGGAGGCCTTGGGCTTCTGTTAGCTACATAGTGGCATCCTCTCGATAATGTTTGTCTGCAGTTGCAATATTGTTGCATGATACTGAAGTTGTATACTGGAACTGTGTGACAACTCTCCCTTGTGGTGCACTAAAGGACACTCAAGCAGAAGCAACACACTCTGGCATGACCCAAGTAGGAAGATGTTATTCCAAATAGCCCTGTTCAGGTCTTTGACTGTGGGGAAAAGAAGTGCAAGTGCAATTTTAAGGTACTTTTCTCAAGTACAAGTACTTACAACACAACATCCAGAGGAAAATATTTGACCTTTTACTCCACTAAATGTACCTTTACTTTGAAGATTAAGTTTATACATATGGTGAGTTTAAAGGCATTATATAAGGCACTGTGAGAATAAGCTATACTAACAGTATATAAAGGTGTTAGCTTTGCCTCAACAAGCTAGAAAATTAACAAGTTTCCCACACATCATCATTATCTTTACATCACTAATAATAATTCAATTATATAATACATAATGATATACGGCCTAAAAAAAGGACCTTTTTCTACATTACCAGCACATTAACTTTTGATACTTATAGTTCATTTTGCTTTAAATACTTCTGTATTTTTACAGGACATTTTTGCTAAAGGTCTTCTTTATATGCTTAAAGAAAAAGTTAGATATTTTGGGGAATATGCTTTAATGTTTTCTTGCCGAGAGTTAGATGCGAAGATTGACACCACTCTCTAACAATGTCTGTACGCTAAATCTGAATCTTCCGCCAGCAGCCAGTGTGCTGAGCTTAATCCCAACCTGTCATTTTTTACGCTTAAACAAATGAGATATGATGTGTTTAGATGAAGGCTTGAGAAGTGCTGCTAGGTGGACAGAGTCAGGCTAGCTGCTTCCTGTCTTTTGCTAAGCTAAGCTAACCGGCTGCTGGTGGAGTTCAGCTTCACTGGTCTTTGACAAAAAAAGATTCACTGTTTAAGTTTACCTTTCTGAAGCATGTTTCAGGTCTCTTTCAGTAGAAATTGAAATAAAATGAATATAATGGAAGTCTGAAAGGAAGGAAATCAATCAAAATACTTAAATACTTTTGTCAAATGGTCAGAAGAAATGTCAAGTATAGCCTAAAGCTATATACAGCTTTTAGCTTACTCAATGAGATAACATTTTAGTATGATTCATCCATGTATTTGCTCTAAACTAATACCTAAAAATAGTGGTAAAAATGTTGTTTTTTATTTAAATGTGCATTGTGTTATCAACAATATAAAATCCACCCACTCAGGTACAGAAATGCTCATATTTTTTTAACACAGTCTCAAACACATATACAGTCGATGAAGAGGTCTTGCAGAGCACTGATCTCTGATCATTCCTGACTCCAGAGTTACTGACCTTGGTCAGGCCCTCCGAGTTGTCCATCATCTGTATTCTCCCTTTCTATTCTGGCTCTCTATTTACCCTTTTGTTTGTATTTCTCCTCATCTGTTGGACTCATTATGCCTCGCCTTGTCTCTGCCCTCCATTTCTTATTCATGCTCTTTTATTTATATTCTCCCTTTTCTCCTGCTCCCTACAAACTGTTGTCTGGAAGCATCAAAGGCCTTGTAATTTAACCCAAACCACTCTTACACAAACACACACAAACACACACAAGGTCCTTGAAAAGATGGAAAGACTCTCAAGCATTCCTAATTAAAAGCTTTAAACAGTTTTCAATTGTCTGACATCCGGTAAATACAGAGCTGATTCTTTTCAGAAAAATGGAAGGATAGTGTTGTGAGCTGCATTGCTGTATATTTAATGCAAGGCCAGTTGTATAATATGCATCCTTTAGGCTTTGAAATACATCGATTTTTATATGTTTTTTTCCTTCTCTGCTCAGTCATTATTAAAACACTGGATTGCCTATTTTATTCTGGCATTTAAGTTTCCCTTACATTAAATTCTCCACAGCTGTGAAAACATCAAATAAGATTTCTCTTAAACCTACAGATGGTGTTTACATCAATTCAAACTCACACACTGTCTTTCAGAAAAAAACATATGCACTTGTTCACTTGCACATAAATATGGATGAACCACAGGTATGGACAGCCTTGTGTCTGTTATAAAGACACCCAGACTCACTCAAGTTACAACACACACACACACAGCAGGTAGCCATCGGGCTGCCACAGAGTGGTGGCAGATGGTAAGTGCTTCTGCCCGTATCGCCTCTTAATGACAGAGCCGCTGATCACTTCAAACAAGCCACTCGGAGCAAAACTTTCCCTCTGTTGGTGGAGAGATGTTCAAGTCACTGAGCAGGTACCCTGGAGAACTATCCATGACTCTGTGTGTGTGTGTGTGTGTGTGTGTGTGTGTGTGTGTGTGTGTGTGTGTGTGTGTGTGTGTGTGTGTGTGTTTGTGTTTGTGTGTTTGTGCAAATGCAATGTGTCTTTTAGCTTACCCATAAACTTTGTGTATGCTGTGTGTGTTCGTGTGTTCAGGCGTGCACTGATTTGTGTGTGTGTGTGTAAGTAAAAGTGTGTCAGCTCGGGAGTTTTCTTGCCCGGCTGTGTGGAACACAGCAGATGTGCTCAGTTCTCCCCTGAGGATGCCGCCTCTCTCTCCTCACTCTCTCTCATCAAGCTCCCTCATCCGTACATACCCTCCAATGTTTATACACCGCTGCTCTTCACATAATAAGCTGACGTCTGTACTTATCCCTCCTTCCCTACTTTGGTTACCTATTCCCCTTCTTTCCTCTACCTCTCTCCTTCCATCCTCCTGGGCCTCTCACAACATGCCACCTCTCAGGTATTGTTTTTTTTAACCATATCTTGAGCAGATTTGCTGCATGTTGTTGACACACATCCACACACACACACACACAAACACACACACACACACACACACACACACACACACACACACACACACACACACACACACACATGTAAGCTGGAGGGTTTAAGTGGAAGGGTTTTAATTGTGCTATGATGGTCAAAATGCTTTTTAAGAGGCTTTTAGTGTTTTTTCAGCACAATTCTCGAGTCAATCGCTAAAACTTTGAATGTTTTGTATCTTTTTATATGAAAATAGTCCCATTTAAAGAAGACAATTACCCAATGTGTAATATCAGCTTTTGCAAAAGTCAGGAATAAAAACTCAAATAACCTGGGGCCCACTGGCCCAGTTCTCCAAGGGGTCCACATGAGCACTCTGTGGTAGCAAAAAAACATCCTTTTAGAAAGACACTTTTTGTAATCATGTGACAGATGTGCAGTGGCGAATCAGACTGCTGTAAGACTCAACTTGCTAAATGTTTAAGGAGCTGTATTTGACATTTAGAGCATTAATATAGCATTAATATATTATATATGTAAAGATATAGTGGAGTAATGTCCACCTGAGCAGAGAATGAAGTCGCTCTCCCTCTCTGTGTGTTGTTATCCGAGCTTCTCTTTTCTTTCTCTCACATACCTGGGCTGGCCATGCTTGCTTTTAGTGCATGTTAGCGCATGTGGCCAGATGTTCTCATACGGCGGTTACAGCTGATAATGCTGTCTGATTTTCGACTTTCCCCGTATTTTGCATTGTTAGCACTGTGAGCATCGTTAGTTATGAGGCTTTGTCCCATTGTCGACATGTTGAGAGCCCTTGAGAGGCAATCAAAATGCTCCCAATCTTGGATCCAGCACCTTGAAATGAGAAATAAAGGCACGTTTTTATGCTCCAATTGTACAGCCTGATGGCCTTAAAAAAAAAATTTTTACTCCAAAATAAAAGTCTAGAGAGAAAATAAGATTGGGAAAAAAAATTGTCACAGGACAGATCTCTGGCTGCAAAGTACATGCTCAAGATTTTTGTTTGTCTTGATTCTGGCGCTATCATCGGTCTCAAATTTCATTGAGGTATAGAGAGAGATCACACTGTATTTTTGGAGTCTTACGGAAACTGGCTTAAGGTTGAATGACTTTGGTTGAGGGTTTCAGTAACAGGCCTCACTTCTAATCTCCCTTTCTTTTCTCTCTCTCTCTCTCTCTCTCTCTCTCTCACACACACCCACAAACACACACAGCTCCTTCATCCAGTACATCTTCCTGCATGTATAAAAGTCTATTTAGTCCCAACTAGGCCACAGCATCACATGAGCAGTTAGTCACACCATAAATCACACCAGTTCCTGCCGTTCCCTCCCTGGATTTCAGCTGCTATTTTCGGTCGGGGGAAACGGCAAAAGAAGTGAAAGTATTCAAGCTGTCGAAAACATAAAAAAAGGAATATTCTTATTCAATTTTATGAGATCGCATTACGTGCAGCGCAGGCGTTGTGCACACGTTCTATCAGCCCAGATAAAGTGAGAGAGAGGAGACAAGGTGACACTACAAGCAACAAGAGTGTGGATAATGAAAACTAAACACCATCCTTTCTCTCTTTTCCTCCTGTCTTGCATCTGCTCTGCACCACTAGCTTGTCTGTATGCTAGTCAGGGGATTTGAACGGCGTGTGTGTGCGTGTGTCTGGGCGTCTTTATGTGTGTGTGTGTGTGTGTGTGTGTGTGTGTGTGTGTGTGTGTGTGTGTGTGTGTGTGTGTGTGTGTGTGTGTGTGTGGGTGGGAGTGAACAGCAAAAGAAGTGGGTGTATCTTTTTTTACAAATTGTGATGAAAAAAGTCCGCTCTGGTTTTTCAACAAACCCTGCAGATGGGACCGTGGAGAGAACATTTTGTGATTTTCTCTTAATCTTTTTTGAGATTGTTTGTGTCGGTCTGCGATCGCGGGAATCAGGAACAATCCAAAAACGTGGGCACTCCCTAAACAAATCAGACACTCCTGAGACAAATCACATCGAGTCGGCTATTTGATGTCAAAGGATCAATAACTGGGTTTACAAGGAGGCTAATATTCTGTTAATACTCTTGAGTGATAGCCTAATCAGAGTAAAAGGCCTTTATTAAAATGGGATTTGCATCAAGATGTGCATGACATGATGAACAATCTAATCACACCCACAGATTTACTCCCATTATCAATGTTCCTATTCTCTGCATTCTGTCCAGGTTGGATCACATTTTCCCTTTTGCAATAAGGTCTGACTCTAAATCCCTGTTTTGTTGAGTATAGGTGTTCTGCATATAGCCTTGATTAAGCTGCTCTCTTCTTAATGCTGCAGCGCTGATTGTAGGAGTACTTTAACAATCTTTAGTCTAAAAGCTGTGTCCAATCGAGGCAAAACGCAATTTAGGTTGTTTTACAAAACAAGATTAGCCGATTTTCTCAATTTGAAAATTTTCATTCTTAATGGAATGGTTATTGAAAAAGTGTATGAATGCAAACCTCCCGGCGACCGGCTCGATAACAAACTGACTCACATTAAAGCAATGGCTGATTGAAGCTGTTGACGGTTAGTTTCTTTTATAGATTAAAATAAAAAGTTCAGATTTTGCAAATGGTGCAGACTTGCAACCATTTCTATCAGTGTGGGAATATGGTTTAATCAATATAGTGCTACTTTAAAAGCTTTAGAAAGCTTCCTTCTCTCTGCTGTTAGTTTCATAACTTTAACAGCACATGGCACTGCACTCTTCATCAAAACAACGGCTGGAAGGGACAAGTGCAATATCGCTTCTTGTTTATTTGCACAGCTTCCTCTAAATGGAAGACCACCTTATCTCTCTTCTGACATGCAGATCTGGAACTTATCAGACTTGCCTTGAAGACTGGCTTCTGCTCCCGGTTCTTAAAGTAAATACAGAGCTTGGGAAGCTTTCAGTGCAGTGTTCCATCCTGCAGGAATCATTTACAACAGATCTTAGAGGTTGATACGGTGGGTAGTTTCAGCAAACTCAATTATGAGTTATAGCCGTGAGAGCTTTTAGTGAGAAAAATACTTTTTTTGAATCATCAGTTGAGTTGATTGCCAGCCTGACAGCGACACTGGTGTTCTTTTTCACCTTGTGAGTCTAAGTGTGAGTCAGCGAGGGCTGAATGTATTCCTGCAGAAACCAACTGTAGGAACAACCACTGAGGATGATTGAGTTCTAAGTTGTTTGTATTTCTGCAAGGTGCAGTTGGGAAACTTTTAAGATTTGTTGTTGCGATCAAAACAAAGGCAGAGATCGAAGATGGGTGTGGCCTGAGCAAGAGTCCCGGAAGTACGGGGGTACTCAGTATTCAAGGTGCCCCCCCACTTTGCGCCCCTAGCCCGATGTGTTGCGGCTTGTGTGATCCCAAGATGATCTTTATTATTTTCACTGTCTTTGTTATTTGCAGTTAGTCCACCAATGGCTGAACTGGACTCTATGAGCTAGCCAGTCCACCAACAAAAACATTAAGGTCTAAATGAATTGATATTCTTTGCCACTTGAGGGGATGGAAAAATCTGTCAATATTGTCATATAAATTACACATCCTACAGACACACACAACAGCAACATTAGTGTTACTTTTGAGTCGTGTATCTGGTTACCTGGCAAATAAGGCCACTCATCACTCTACTGTAAGCTGTTTTTTTTTTCTAACAATTCCTGAAGGGAATATCTTGATCTTTAGCTTCTAAATGCTACATTCACCAGCTAGCTGCTTACTTTGTCTGTCCTCATTGTGGTCTAGCGGAGGTAGTGTACAGTGGGTTTATCATTAAAACAGAGTGTTTGTATGTAAAATACTGCAGAGAACAAAAAAATGTTTAATGAAATGTTAATAAGAGCAGCTGTGAGGGTTAAATGGAGGTAGAAACTAGGTTATGGATTGCAGAATTGTGCAGACTTGTACAGGTGGAAGCTGAGATGGTGGAGGTTCGGGAGCAGAGATTGCCACAGGGTTAAACTGTGCAGGAGCTCTCACACATTGTGAACCTAAATGTTGTGTTTACAGCACACAGTTCCAAATGAAAAGCAAACATGTGGGTGAAATTCACCATTTACCGTGGGAGCAGAATTGATGACATTGAGCTATAGGTGGTGGAGTAGGCGAGGCTCGGCGGTGTGAATAAGCTGAGACATCAACCAATTCCAACTGGGGAAGTGTGAAATGTTCTTCTCAGGTTTTTTTAATTCTGTCATCTGTCAACAGATCAGTTGAAAAGGAAATATGAGCATTTTTACAGCAATGTAACGATGCCCCTCTGTGTCTTTATCCAGATGTGTTGGACAGCATGGCGAGGTTCAGCATTCAGGGAGTGTTCAACTACAGCATGCTGACTCTGTCTGACCACGAGAAGGTTTTGTACGTCGGAGCACGGGAGGCATTGTTCGCCCTTGACCCCAATGACATCAGCAAACAGCTACGGCCTCAGGTAACACACACACACACACACACAACACACACACACACACACACACACACACACACACACACACACACACACACACACACACACACACACAATGCTTTAAAAGTTGTATTTTCCATTTAAGGGGAGTCAAATTTGACAAAACTTTAATAAGGGAAGGATAGGAAGTATTCAAAAACAAGCAATTGTATCCACACAATACAGCCTCTGACTAACTGCCACTGCAAACACCCACACAGTCTGAAAGGCTTTTGTAGAAATGTGAGAAATTAAATGATAACACATAAGATTTAACATCACAACGCTTCATGATGGACAGTTCAGGAACAAAAAGCTTCTCCTGGTTACTGAGCACTGCAGAGATAAACACACTTTTCAAATACTTAATTTAAATACGCCAAATTCAATTATGATATCAACTGTGATATAATTATTTTAGAAAAGGTTCAGCTTGAATATGCAGGAAAGGAAGAAAAAAATACATAGAGCATAATCTCTGCCACACTTCTTCGCTGTCTATTAACTTCCAGACTGACCTTGTTTGATCCTTTTTTGGCTCATTTTTGGACTCATATTTCAGAACACACACAAAAAATGTTTCTGGTGGATAATCAAAGACCTCTACAGTACCATAATAAAGTCAACTGAGTCATACTAGTTGTTGGGTTCTTTATTGGTCTGGCCTGTACTGCACTTCTTTGATTAAATGTTCAGGCCCGTAAGCTAATAATGTATGAGCTGACAAGCAAATTAATGCCTTCTCAAATTGTGTAGAAAGTGTCCTCCTTTAAGGGTCAAAAATATAATAAAATGTATTTATTGCTGCTGTTAGCTTTTCAAAAGCAGAAAACATTGTTTCTTGATGACAATTTTCTATCTGAAGCACCCGGAAACTAACGAAATACATGCTACACGTTATCATAGATTGAATACCTCTATGAATAATATTGTTTGTTAAATGAAAATGGAATGAAAAAAACAAATCTACAAATCTACTTAATTTCGGATGATGAAGGTGAAAAATGAAGTTCTGAACTCAGTTTCATACTTATGTTGTGGTCCTTGATGAAGAAAAGAGATACTTGAAGATAAAGATAAGGTAGCTAGCATTAATAATCATCCATGTATCATTATGTGCAGTGTTTTAGATTTAATTAAATAATAACTTTTAACTAGATTTTGTCAGTTTATTGCACCAAACATAAAATTCCGTAAACTTACAAAAACAAAGTAATATGAAGATTCATTGTTAATAAGGAAAGGCCTTTTTACATGATCAACTTTTATATATTTTGGACTAAATTCAGATGTCTTTTGGCAAGTTATTACTTTATTTGGAAGTTATTTATGTTATCCGTTACTAAAAGCCTCTAACAGCAATAGTGTGAGTACGCTGCCAAACATTAAGATCCTAATGTGCATGGCTATTGGCTCCAATATTTCACTTCTGTCAGCACAAACATATCCACTGTGTATGCGTGGGAGTACACAGGCACTCTCACGCACACACAGTTTTCACAGGCGTTGGCCCCTGTTTCTCGGAGTTTCCGATGCACTTATTCAATCATTTTTTTTATTGTCCTTGTTTTAATTTGCGTATCTTGTTTTTTCTCTGAAGCACTCTGGGGCAAACCTGTTTGTTCAGAGCACACTATAAATACCCTTGGCTTGACCTAATACACACACACACACACACACACACACACACACACACACACACACACACACACACACACACACACACGCACACACTTACACACGCAGAGATGCTAAAGCCTCAGAGACTCAATCATGGTTTTGCTTTGCTCCACTCAATAATTGGTCCGTATTGCAATCAGTACAATTGTAGCAGGCCAATGAAGGTGTAGTAGGCAGCCTGCAGCGGTTGGGGAATTGTTATCTGATTTAGTGGCGTAATGAGCAGTTATTAGATACACACGCACACACACTAACACACACATTGTCACACACAACACAGGCTGTGGCTGTCTGAGTGAGGGTTATGAGTCTTACAGTAATGATAAGACCACCTGTTGTCAGCCCCCCTAGTGTGCAATGTAGATGGAAGCAGCCAACACAGAGAAATGACTGAGGGAATAGTCCATCCCCTCCGTCACCATCTGCCCATCATTCTCTCTCACCCTTCCTCCCCCTTCCGTTCTTTAACTGCTACTTTTGTTATTCCTACGCTGCTGTCTTCCTTGCTCGCTGTCTCTCGTCATTACTTTCATACCCTCAATATTTCCAAGGGATGTATTTTCGCCGGATTTGGACTATTTTTTGAGACATGCAGCTCCCATTCGTGTCTGAAGTGCTTCCTCCTACATTATTTAGTTATGTTCCTTCCATTGTTAGTTATATTAGTTATGTTCTTTTTGTTTTTCATTATTTATGAATCATGTTCAGTCATCCTCCCAAGTGGTGCCTCAGACACCACTGATACAATTTGGACTAAATTTGCTACATTAAGTGCAAATCGTTGCAAGTGTTCAAACGACGTGAAATCAAGTTCACATATCAAAATGTCCTTGCTCTTCACATTTGTTTTTTATGTCCATCTCAATTTGAGTATCACTATAACCAGTGTTTATTTTTAGTCATTAGCTAATGGCCAAAGCGTGGACTGCCTTACTTATGCTTACACTATATGAGATAAAAACATCAGAGATTAGCACAGGGTTTTAAAGATGCTGAAATCAAGCGGCCATGTAATAGCACTGAGGTCCTTCACAAAGTAAAGGTTTCTGCCTCCTTTTCATCAGTTGGGACTCTTTCGACACTAATGTGAAGAGAGCTTATTATTCGTGCCATGCGTTAGTGTGAAGTGGAGGACATTTACTTTGGCATGCTTGTCTTTGTAGGTCGACGGGCATTAACACGGAGAGCTTTCTACTGCTTTACTTCTGCCTGGTGTTTTTTTGTAAAATACCTGATCTGTGTGGAGAAAATGAAGGGTCTAGTTTCTTCATTAGATAATAAAGAAGACAGTGACTAGTGACTAATGAGAATCCGTTGGGGACAAATTAGAAGTAACAATAAATTGCTGGTGTTGCTATGATTCATTTTATCTTCTCTGTTTTTCAAAACTCTAATGCATTAGTTAAAATAACAGATATTACAGGCATTATTTCAAAGCCATTGATCCTAATGATTAATTATATTATAGTAATATATAAAAGTCACTATTTTAAGTCTAGTTTGTATAGCTCAGTCTGTCAACCAGTACAGTACTGGGCAACAACTCATTGTTTGATTGCTGTTGGTTTAAACCCACTCAAGTAAATCAGAGTTTAATATTGTATTCGCAGCAGCTCTCTGCCTGTAATGACCAGTTTAATTATTTCTAATGATGTGGAAACCTCTTAGTATACATAGTTTGGACCTCTGTCCACGGAGCAAAGTTCAGCCGTGTGTCACATAGCCATTAAAAAAAGCAGCTACTGTGAATAACACTAAATAGCAAAAGTATGGACATGTGAAGTGGGAAAGAATGTGAAATGTTCTTTTTTTTTATTTGCCTCCCCACGTCTGTACATGTTTCAGCAGAATTGTACTTTTTGGAGGACAAAAAGCTTGTCACTGGAAGTAATACTTCTTCCAAGTGCATTATGGTACACTTTCTTGCCAGTCGGTCTTTGATCCTTTAAACAATGGTATAATCATTAGAGAATTTTGCTGCACTAAGGACCTCACAGTTTCCTTTGTACCACTAACTCAGAAGCGTCGCTGCCAGAGACTGAACCTGGGTCTCTGCAGCGGTGCTATTATACTGCAACACCTGGGCGGCTCAGTCTGTGGGCTATTTAAACTTCAGAAACCACTTTGAACCTTTTTGGTGGATCAAAAAGTATGCGCCTGCTGTCATTAAGGCCAATAATGTGCAAAATGTTTTTTAGTACCAAGATACACTTAAAAAAAAATACCAATATTTGTGAGTCAGTGGTTGTTGCCATAGTAACATCAGCAAGTGGTCAACAGGTGGAGTTTAGCAAAAAAAACATTTGTTGCCATGATGTCTCTCCAAGTTCACCATTTGAGAAAGAAACGAGGTGATGTCATTTACACATCTATTTCTTTTTTATGGTCCATGGCAACGATTGAACATGATATACTGATACGTTGGTACTTGCAGGATGTATTACTCATTGGGGCAAAAGGCAGACAGCATCGTTACTGGAAACGACATGTTGCCCACATTGAATCTGTGTTTTTTTTTCTTCTCTAGATCGACTGGCCGGCTCCGCAGGATAAGAAGAGAGAGTGTGTTGCCAAGGGGAAGAACAACCAGGTAACATGGATTTTAGCTGACAGAGTGTGAAGAGTCGATGGGGTTACCTGCCTTGCTCGAGGGCACAGTGGCAGTATTTTTTTTTTAAGACAGTAGTTTATGAGAGCACTTCACTTAGCTCAATTACATTTTGTCAGGTTAGTCTGGGGCTTCGAACTGGAAACCTTCCAGTCATTACATTAGCACGCAGTGAGTGTGCATCTTCCAGATGGGGTTAGGATCAGCAACTTTTAAGATGGTTCTGCTCCAAAGAGAATATAAAATATGATAACGACAGACAGACAGACATGAGAGTAGTATCCATGTTCTCTTCAAACTATCACTTTAACATATGCATTCTTATATTGGTGTACCACGGTCAGAGAAGCATTCTTCCTTCAGATTTAAAAAAAATCGTAACAAATCTCATAATGACGTTCCACTCATTGAAAATATGATGATATTTAACAGAGAAGTAACTCTTTGTTATTCAGCATTACCTCATACATTGTCCAGGCATATGAGCCTTCTGTTCTTACCATCAGTTGGGCTGCATTTGTAAACACAGATAGTGAACTGCTTTGCACTTCAGTCCCAGCAAGCGCTTCTCCCTGCTTACACTGCATAATGTACATTTTCAGTCTCGTTTAATATTTTATAAAAAACACAGAGCGCTTTTTTGAAATGGAGCAAAAAGCTGCTCTCATCGCTCGACAATAACCTCTGATGACAGAAGGGGAAATAGTTCACTGGAGTGCTGTAGTTCACTAAAAATGTCTGCAAGAAAAAACATGTTTAGAAATGAGTATCTTTAAAACAGGAGCTATAAAAATACTTGAGCGTTTTCAAATTGATAATTTCTCTTTTTGGATGTGTTTCATGAAATACAGCCCGATGACTTGTGATCCAGATAGTTGTGCAGAGCATTAAGTAAAAAAACAATATTTATCCTGCACGCACAGCTACTTCATAGCTGTGAATTCTCACATATGGTTAATATATATACGCACATACACACACACAAATATATGACAGGCATTGACTTACTATATGCAATAATAACCATATGGTGTTTACACTGACCGTCGTTATACCTAAGTCTTTTTATGTAATGTTATAGTTATGTGCCTGTAGTTGAAGCCCGTCTGCAAGACACATCTCATCCTAATTATCCCCACTGATTCCAGGAGCTTTAAAAATTAGTTTTAAAAAATCATATTGCTCCTATTACAGCTGTGAGATACAGATATTGTTTTGCTGCTGCGATAGGAAAACAT
Source organism: Anoplopoma fimbria (assembly GCF_027596085.1). Classification (NCBI taxonomy): domain Eukaryota; kingdom Metazoa; phylum Chordata; class Actinopteri; order Perciformes; family Anoplopomatidae; genus Anoplopoma; species Anoplopoma fimbria. The sequence continues at coordinate 20,014,089 of NC_072461.1, forward strand.
CAAGTGGATGCACTGAATTATTCATTCCTCTCGCATCATGTGTGAGCATCTGTTTCCAATTCCGTTCAAAGAGCTTTATTGTTCATCACAGCGCAGACATTGAAGGGCACTACCCATAAAACACTGCATATATTACACTGCTAATTGCACACATATCTTTTGAATGGAATAAATCTTTTGTTTTTCTTCTTTAATTTTAAAGGTTACTTACATATTGTGGTTACATCATATATTAAGGGATGTCCTAAATGGGACACTTGTATAACAGTGTTGATTGACTGACTTCATACACATACATGAAAGTAAAGTGTTGCTCTAAAAAGCTGCCAATATTCAGTGCCTTTGTGTTTTTTTTAACTATTTGTACATGCAAAAATAAATAATAGAAGATGACAGAGCCTTTCATCGTTGACTCACCTACTGTTTTCACACATTTTTAATAAAAGAATACAATCAGCAAACATAATCTAGTCTCAAGGTTATTGAGGTATTTCAAGTGAATGAGGATTTTAAAAGAAGTCACACTGAAGAATTTGACTAAAGCTAAATCTCAGAGGTGTGTGTGAGCATACAGAGAGACTACATGGTGGAATAGACTTTACTTTACTTAATAGAGGACAAAACAGAACTGACTGCCCAACAAACAACGGCATTTTAACAATTCCTCCTCTCGCCTCAACAGACCGAGTGCTTCAACTACATCCGTTTCCTGCAGAGCTACAACCACACGCACCTCTACACCTGCGGCACCTACGCCTTCCAGCCCAAATGCACCTATGTGGTAACTATGCATGTGTGTGTGTGTGTGTGTGTTTGTGTGTGTTTCCCTCGATAGAGTTATTGTGAGTCGGTGTTGACAGGTGTCAACCATCTGACCTCAGGCGAAAAAAAAAAGAAATGCATGGAAAACAGTATCCCATGCTGGGTTAGTTCAATGTGTGTGTGTGTGTGTGTGTGTGTGTGTGTGTGTGTGTGTGTGTGTGTGTGTGTGTGTGTGTGTGTGTGTGTGTGTGTGTGTGTGTGTTGTGTGCATATATGTGACACTGATGCGATAGGACAACATGACCAGGGGTGGAGCGATGGTTCTCGGAAAGGACAGACAGAGCTTGCAGCTGTGTCATGTGGGTCATAATACACACTGACCACAAAAACTAAAAAAACACCTGTGTTCATGTGTGTGTTAGCAGAGCAACGCAGACAAGTTTACCCTCTACACTGCAGCCCTGGAGGATGGGAAGGGTAAATGCCCATATGACCCTGCCAAGGGGCATACTGGCCTGATAGTGGGTGAGTGTCAGAGTGAGCACATACTGTTCTTAGATTCATGTAAATGAACGCATGATTCATGTCCTCCATATAAAATATGCATGTGCATGGTGGCAACGGAAGTGGCGTTTTACATATATCATAAAGAGGAGTAAGCAGGCTTTAAATATGGATATAAAGCTGTCAACAGCATAGGATTGTCTGGTAATAGCATGTTCTGTTGTCTGGATCGATAATCCTACAGTGGACTCACAACTGTTTCAGGGCAACAGGTGTTACAGTTTAACTGGTGACTTTCAGCCAAATGCGTCCATGGTTGCCCGTAGTAACTATCATAAATTGTTAACGTAGATAATAAACACAGATAAGTATGTATATATCATGGTATTTGATGTTCTCTACATGACCACAGATAACGTCGTTTTTAGCATTTAGTGACTTCTATGCTCGTAACTCCTGGCTGTTACACGCTAGGTTTCTCCACTTAATACGTGCATATATCTGTACACTAAATGTTAAGCAAATTCCTAATGTATTCTACCCATTCACTTATAGCACACAGATATGGAAAATAATTTTGTTCTGGTTGTATTTGTGAACTTTGGTGGTTAATGACCACCCTACTTCCGTTGCCAAACTGCGTGCACACACTTACCTATGACATCATTGTTTACTAAATGTAAAAGCAGCTATAAGAAAATACGAATTGTGTGTTGTTATAACGATCATTAAAGGATCATGTTCAACCAATTGAACCAAGATGCATGAGTACTCCTTAGTTGGAAATACATTCATATCAATCAACACCAAACAGTCAGCTTCACTTTTTCTGTCTCAGCGGTCTGCACATTTAACAACACCACCATGTTTTTTACAGCTCTAACAGAAGCATTAAATGTCCATCTAATCTCCAAAACCCATTTCTTCAGCATATCCCATCTGTTTTGTAGCTTTATGATTGCACTGAGAGTCCAGGAGTCCAATTTAAACTTTTGCATGCTGCATTCACAAGGCAGCCATTCTCTGTCCTTCTTTGTGCCTCCACGCTAAACCAATGTCCCTCTCTCAGGCCTGTACAACTGTGGCCGAAAAACAGAATTAAACTAAAGCTAGCATTCTTTTGGTGCAGATAAGGAGCTGTACTCAGCAACGCTCAACAACTTCCTGGGTACAGAGCCAGTCATCCTGAGGAACATGGGCCAACAGCACTACAGCATGAAGAGTGAATACTTGCCTGCCTGGCTCAATGGTAAGTGAAAAATAGGACATTAGAAGGACAGAGAGAAAGAAGTGGTAAAGCTGACAACTGAAAGAGAGAGACTTGGAGGGAAGTAAATGGGAGGGAATGGATAAAAAATAATTAAATTGGTTGTTTGCTTAGTGCACATTGACTTTTTTGTAGTTTTTGAGACAATGGGTCTTTAATTTCACACAGAACTAAACAACAGCAGGCTTTTAACGAACAATTTTGTTGGCTAAAATGACGACAGTTGTTAGCACATTTCATCAGCTTTTATCAGCTCTAATGAGATGTTTGAAAAACTGCCTCCAGAAGACTTTTTAATCTTGCCAGCTGGCGGCTCCTTAAAACGAATGTAAAGGGGTCTTTAATCTGCAGATATTGGCTACATACATGATGTAATGCTGAAAGAATAATGCTAAAGGCTGCATGTCCCATGTCAGTATCCTCACCAGTTAATGGTGAATGTTCAAGACACATAAATAAAGGATAGCGTTGCTTCCCTTTTGCATATTAGCTAATCGGCCGTAGTTTTATAGTCTATTAATAAGTGTAGAGAATTAATTAAAATGTTATTTCGTCCTAATGTTACCCTGCTTGAATGCTTCTGTGGACAAGCAACAGAGATAAAATCCAGACATATGTTTCATTTAGTCTTTGAGAAGAAGGAGAAGGATAAATTGGACGTAACACTATCTCTGGTAATGAGAAGCAAATTATGTGCTACCTACCACAAGATAGCTACACAGTTATACCATCTAGTGGTATTGTTAGTACTACTAGCTACTAGCTTTGTAAGTTAGTTGCCACACATGCTCACGTTTGTAGCCAATGTTCCTTACACCTTACTGTGTGTGTGTGTGTGTGTGTGTGTGGGTGTGTGTGGGTGTGTTTGTGTGTTCCAATCAGCGTAGAAACCACGCCATTACAGTACTAGAATGCCTTGCACAGTTGTACACTTGTATTTTACTATTATGTTCAGAAGAAAATATCTACTTCATAATAATTACTATTGAATTAAACTAAAATGTTCTGCATCAGTTAAGTTTTCCAAGACACTGCGACACCGACAAATTAAATATGAATTCAAATTAAATTAATCGCGTAAGAGATAACTCAGTCTTCTTTTTAACAGAGTTTCATTTAAAAAAAAGTATGAGCTAGAAACATGCAAAAGAACAAGAGACAAAGAAAAGGAATGAGTTGCAGGAAATGAAGCGCAGGACTCGGCTATAGAGAAGGATGGTTATCTTTTTTGTCGGGGGAGGAGGTGGAGAAAGGAGTGAGCTACTTGAGGAGAAATGAAGGAGAGAGAAGAGGATGAAGTCACAGCAGGGAAAATAGCTGATGAAAGAACAGACATTAGGGCTTGCCGATGAAACGATACAGGGATAGGTGAGGGGAATGGAAAATTGAGGGGAGGAAGGAGGAACATACAGATGAGGCTGAGGTTCGGATCGATGTGTCCGTTTGTTATTCATGCTGATACCGAGCTTTTATTAAAAACTAGACCAATGGAGCTGGCCTCACCTAAATTTAAGCACCTTCTAACCAGCCTGAGAGCATTTCATTGGCCTGGGTTTCAGTGATTTGTAGTGTCCCACGAAGGTGTAAAATACTGCTTCAGAGGCTTTTACGCTGAAAAAAACAGTCCATCTGGAAGGAAGGTTGTGTCCTTGTAATTATAAAAAAAATGAATACTTTTGCATAAAAGTGTTGAATTTCGTTGAACGTCTGCATCCGCCTTTTTAAAAAACATATCAATCGAAATCTAATGAGGGCTGGATAGAGAGAGAATCTGAGAGAGTCGGGATGGATGTGAGTAAGTGAGAAACACAAAATGGGCCGCTAATAGAGAGACAGAGAGCGAGAAATGGCTGGAGGAGATATGAGGAGAAGGAGAGAGTGGTGATAGAAAAATAGACAGAGGTGAGAAGAGGCAGCGGGGAATCAGAAGGAGGTGTCAAGCTTGTGTGTCTATACGTATGTGTGTGTGTGTGTGTGTGTGTGTGTGTGTGTGTGTGTGTGTGTGTGTGTGTGTGTGTGTGTGTGTGTGTGTGTGTGTGTGTGTGTGTGGTGTGAATCAGTTCAAATGCACCTAGAGGCTGAGACTGTCTATTAGTTCTGTTTTGATGTATGTCTTTACTGGCATGTGTAAATACACTTTTTGATACTTAACTCCGTGTGTAAATGTGTGTGTGTGTGTGTGTGTGTGTGTGTGTGTGTGTGTGTGTGTGTGTGTGTGTGTGTGTGTGTGTGTGTGTGTGTGTGTGTGTGTGTGTGTGTGTGTGCAGAGCCGGACTTTGTGGGTTCAGCCCTGGTGAGGGAGAGCAGCGGCAGTAAAGAGGGCGACGACGACAAGATCTACTTCTTCTTCAGTGAGCGAGCGTTGGAGCTGGACTGTGACACCGAGCTCACTGTGGCCAGAGTGGCCCGAGTCTGCAAGGTAATACACCAGCTGATAATCAAAACTGATCCCAAAACAGATTCTATTAGGATTCTCCCAAAACTGCCTTCTTCACACTGGTTTATCTGTGGAAGTGTATTAATGATAAAAACCTAATTCAAACCGTAATCAATCTGCCGGTGACTATTTAAGAATGCACAGGGACATGTGTAAGCCCCAAAACTAGTTTTGTCTGGAAAACAGTTTCATGCATGCTTGGCTTGAAATCAGCTGTTTTCAGTTTTTCTCCAGCTGTTTTGGCAGCTGTTTCTGAGCACTTAATAATATTAGACAGCACTTGCTAAGAGTTTTGGGCTTACGGACTTCAACAGGAGATGCCCATATAAGGAGGTAACTGGTAGACTTGTTCAACAGCTCCAGTATACATTAAGTAAATATATATATAGCTGTAAATCTGATAAACCACACTTAGAATAGCCTGACGTTACTTACAAAGCTAAGTGAACATAATGGGTTGTTTTGTTTTTTTGCAGTTCAGATCCAACAAAGCTTGCTCTGCTTTTAGTTTGATTTTAATGCAAGTGATACAAACTGCCTAAACTAAGAGCACACAACTTTATAGACAGCTTACGTTCACATTTTGTCATAACTGAACCGCCATATGGCTGTATGCATCCTTCTAATCATCTTCTCCATCTATCTTTGCATAGTGGTGTCTTGAACATGACAAAACAAGATACTTTCTGTACTGTAAGTTCTGTATCAGACATGACCTGATACATGTAATAAGAAACCTCAAAGGTTTAATGTTATTACCAGAATAAAGCACAGAGAAAATAGCTGTCCTGTGATTTAATTTGTCCCACCCTGAATTTCAGTTAAACAACCATTTACCAACAATGTGTTATTTGAAGACAATTACATTGACATCGAGCTATTTGGTAATGAATGATTTAATTTGCTTAATTAATGGTCTCATTAGGATAACTGATTAGGTCTGATATACCACAGTGATCATGGTCAGACATCAGAGCTGCTTCTAGCTGTGAGGAGAGTCACTCTGTGTGACTTTATATTTTTTCGTATGGCTTTAGGGACCTTTTTAGTGAACGCAGCAAAGGTTTACTGTCATGTTACAGTTACGCATGCAGACATATCATCTCAGTAACCTTTTAAACTGAGCAAAATAGATTTTCAACAGTTTGAGAAGATGCGTCTAATTAAGTGTACAATATATGCAGTGTTTTATGGTAAGTGCCCTTTCATGTCGGCGCTGTGATGAACAATAAAGCTCTTTGAATGGAATTAGAAACAGATGCTCACACATGATGTGTACTAAAGCAATGAACATTTTAGCTCCTCCTGCTGATATTGCTGTTGCAGCCGCTGCACAATGTCTGTATCTCACTGCGGTATTATGGCCGTTTTTATTTTTTTTTATTCCTTTTTTACTGCTGCAATCACTGAGGATGATAGGAATGAGACATATGTGGCAGACAGGCCTCTTTTGAGCCCACAGTGTACGATATAAAGGGACAGCTCATCAATGCGCAATGATCATTGTATAATTGAATATTATTATTATTATGCTTTTCAACGGTACCCTTGAACTTCCCAGGGTCTGAATACTCCTTAAAAGGTTTTTCCAACATGACAACATTTCGCTCAGCTCATTTAGATGGAACAGGTTTTTATTATGTAGATACAGAATAGGTACAGTGTATGTACAGTAGGGGTGGAACGGTACTCAACATTCGAGGTTCGGCATGTACCTCCGTTTTGGGGTCACGGTTCGCTAGTTTTCGGTACAGCAGGGAAAGCGGAAATAATAATAATGATAAATACATGTTTTAAATGTAATAATTTATGCTAACAGTGGCTGATTGGCCATCATTCGTATTGTAACAGTTCAGGCATTCAAATACTAGAATATTGTCAATATAAAAAAATAAATCACACTAATGTTGATAAAGCTGATCAAAATGATTTATTATTATGATGATTTATTATTGTTATTCTTTTTTGTATTATTATTACTATTGATATCCTTATTGTTTTTCTAAGGCCAAGACACAAGCAATAAGACTCTGACTTGTTGATTATTCTATACTAGGTCAGAGCAGGCACAATGAACTGACTGAAATGCACACATGAAGGCATATTGTAGGGAATTTTAACTAATCCAAATAATCCAAAAGAATTTATATGTATTCGACCCATATCAGCCATTGACGAGACCTCACATGTCCTCTCTCAGGGGGATCTGGGTGGTACCAGGACCCTGCAGAAGAAGTGGACCACCTTCCAGAAAGCCCGGCTGGAGTGCTCCCTCCCCGAGCGCCACGTCTCCTTCAACAACCTGAGGGCCGTCTTCACACTGCCGGGGCAGGACTGGAAGGGGACCACCTTCTACGGCATCTTCCACGCACAGTGGTGAGGCAGAGCGAGCGCTGTCAGAGACGTTTAATAGAGAGACTGTAGTCCAATTTAAGTGTCATCCTCGGATAAAATGGGAGTTAATTACTACATGTGCCATCTGCACATCTCAGGGTGAGACACTGCATTACTTTGCCAACATATCAGTTACCCTGCTTTTTGTTAAAATCACCGGTCAGCCAGTCGGTCTGATATGATAGCTCTAATTATGTACTTTATGTGATTAGGTATTTGCTGTCTAATTGGGCTTTTAATATAATAGGCCTTCAACTGAGAGTAATGTGAGTTATTTTGAGTGGATACAACTCAAGTGTGCTTGAACAATGTTGTTTCAGATGATAGTGAACATATTTGCTGAACAGAATCGGACTGATTTAATTAGGTCCTGCTCTGCAAATATTCCATCTTAACTTTTAACAGACTAGAGATTGAGACGTTGGTTGAATCAAATTATTTACATCTCTTCTTATACCTTCCAATTTAAGTATCATGACCCCCTTTGTTTTGTCTTGGGAGCAGAAACGCATCATACCATTGGTTATATTACTAACAGTAAATTACATTTTTGTGAGACTGAGCAGGGAAAACAGACTCTGTTCATGTCCACTGTTCTCATCTGTCGGTTTAAAGCTTGATAATAATAAGTTTAGGGTCAAATCAGCTTTTCTGACTTGTTTCTTCTGAAAAGAAAACTTCATTACAAGTTTTAATAAATCAACAATCTGGTGATTGGTGTTGACAATAGTAACTTAGTTTTACAAAGGGACTCTGGTGTTATTAGCGGGGTAAAGATTGACGTTTATTGGACCGATACATAGCTGTAATGTGTTAATGAGTCACTTATCAACAAAGAAATAGGAGCGAGGGCAGGAGGTTCTCTTCGGGTGGAACGATGGAGACTTTCTCCGTCTCCGGGTAATACCCTTTGATGTCAGTCTTTTGTGTCCCTCAATGAGATATCATATCGCAAAGCAAACCAGCTTTGAACTTCAAGCTTTGTTTCCTCATTCAGAGTTCGTACTGCAGCTGAAAAAAAAACTCCTAATCCTTTTTCTCTGTGACTCGCTGGGGATCCCTTAAAGTCCCCTGGCATTAAGATAATTGGACATTATGTAAATGATGACTCAAGAGTTCAAGCCATAATCTGACATGAATTGGCCAGCTTTTTAACTTGCCAAGACATCAGTGCTGTCCTTTTCGTTTTCGACGTTCATCTTTTAAAAGCCGTGGCACTGCTGCACATTAACAGTACTGTTTAGGACTGGAATAGCACTTTCCTTACAGGACAAATGTACAGCGTTAGTGGCTAATTCATAACTATATGTCTTTTTTTGTCAATATGTTAGTAACTCTATTTCAGAGATAAATAAAATAAGTGTCTTTCCAGCTGATGAGTTTGGAAATGAAATATATTTGTGACATGAGGAGTGCAAGTATGACTTAATGTCCTTGGGTCATGTGTCAATACACAATTTCAGTCTCAATTTGGGTCTAAAATTGGGTTTGGGTAAAAAAAACAAGATCCCACACCCCTTGCCTTACCATTAAATTAAACGCATTACCTCAGTCGCAGCACCAACTGATTGATTCCAGTGGCCTGTCAAGTAAATATATTACATGTACATCACTTTGCTTTGCCACAGAAACATGGAGATGTGTCAACACATTTTATCATTTCAGCTCATTCTATAAGTGACAGTATAGACTGTGGGTATTATATATTTACTATGCTATGTTTTCCGATATTCCCCTGTTCTGTATGGTATAGCTCATATTCATGCGTGTTAGTCTGGCTCCACTTGTGCTGAATCCAAAAGCTGTTTGCTACTGAAAAGACACATTTTCCACAAGTGTATATGACAGGTAATCCGTCTCTCAGTTTTCACTGCCACACACTGCTGATTCCCCGCCTTGTCTCCATGTTTCAGGGGTGACGTGGATGTGTCGGCCGTGTGCCAGTACCAGATCAGCGATGTGAAGAAGGTTTTTGAAGGATCCTACAAAGAGTACAGGGAGGCATCTCAAAGGTGGGGGCGCTACACCGGTGCTGTCCCTGTCCCACGGCCTGGATCGGTAAGGAACTGGGAGCCCAGAACTGATATGATATGAGATGTTTGGTAAATGTTTCCAGGCAACTTTAGGAAGCAAAAGTTTTATTCTAAAATGTATGGGGGTTTTTTTTTTGTCAACTACTGCACCAAAGGGGGAGACATAAGTGGGCAGAGGAGGGATAATGAAAGAGGGAGGCAGGGAAGTATAAATGGGTGGCGTGGGGTACTGTAGCGATGAAAGTGGAAAAGAGCAAGAGCTGGCACGACACGAAAAGCCAAGAAGGTAATGATCCAGGACGAAAGGAAAGGAGGCAGGGGAAGGGATGTGATGGCAGGCGGATTTGAAAGGGAGAGGGAAGTAAAGATGGAGAGGAAGGGAAAGAAAGCGGGAGGGAGGGAGTCATCTCAACGCCAGCAAGTCATGCCAACCTGTGCCAGCTGCAGCTAAGAAGGTTCCTCACCTCTTTCTCCTTCTTGGATCCTCTCACTCTTCCCTTCGTCCTTCCCTCCATTCCTTTCCTCCCTCCCCCGTCTCTCTGTCCTCTGTCTTTGCTGCAGTGTATAACTAACTCAGACAGGGAGAACGGCTACAACAGCTCTCTGCAGCTGCCTGACGCCACGCTCAACTTTGCCAAGAAGCACCCGCTGATGGAGGACAAAGCTCTGGCTCGCCCCCTGCTGCTCACCAAGGGCGTCAACTTCACCCGGCTGGCGGTGGATCGGGTTAGCGCCCTGGACCAGCGGGCGTACAACATGCTGTTCATCGGCACAGGTACAAACTACATGAGGGTATAATAGGCTATTTTATAATAATGGGCTATGTAACATTTCCGCATTGAAATGTCTAAAAAACAACTAGACCTATGCTATGTATATAGAGAGAGAGTTGAGTTTCCCAAATGTTTGTTCAAACCCAGAGAAATCTAAAATTTTATTCAAAATTCATTCTGTCAGAGAATTGAATGGATAGTAAGCGTTAATTGGAAGTTAATGTAACATTAGCTAACGTTATTTGTGGCTATTTCTTTAGAATGATTGGAATAAAATATAAAAAACCTGAATAGATCGCTTCGTCCGTTAGCATGACTTCTGTCTGAGTCCCTTCAGATAGATTTCCATTGACAGTGCTGACTGTTTTACAATAGAAACTCCCATGATCCCACATTACTTCACAACGTCAGAAAAGTCCGTCTTTCATCACTGTTTTGATTGAGGGACCCCATATCGGCAGAAATTACATTATGTGTGTTTAACGCTTTAAGATATTTTAACCTGGTTATAGTGTTAGTACTTAAAGTTAGCACACTTCAATTTCCTTCAGAGAGTTAAGCCTTTTCTAAACATACATTTCATGTTTTTGGGACAAAATAACAACAGCCTCTTCAAATACAATGCAGGTAAAGACAACACCACACTTGCCAGCTTTAAAAAATAGTGTTGAATTGTCACTTTTATGATACAGTATACATACATAAATTCAAGCTTAAAGAATATTTTTTGCAGGTTTGTTGTTTTGGATTTCATTATACAGTGTATGGTGTTCCTGTAACTTTGCCCACCTCCTTATGCATGGCATACTCTCAATGTGGCAGTGAAAATTCATTGTAGGCACACAGTCTATGCTCAAATTCCCCTCCCTGTTGGTGAGTGTGTGTTGATGTCTGTGTGCATGTGTGTGTGTGTGTGTGTGTGTGTGTGTGTGTGTGTGTGTGTGTGTGTGTGTGTGTGTGTGTGTGTGTGTGTGTGTGTGTGTTGTGAGTGTGTGTGTTTGTGTGTTGTGTGTGTTTGGGTTGGTGTGTGTGTGTGTGTGTGGGTGTGTTGGGGGGAGTTGCACTCAATATTTGTTGAAGAGATGAAAGCTTACAGGCCATGGCAGCAGACAGGGACAGGTACTGGCATTAGGTATGGTGGCACAAAACAACATGCCATCTGGCCAGACTTCAGCTGGGTTTCAATTAAGGACTTGATTTGCATGCTGAGATCCATCTTCATGCATCAAAGGAAACATCTACGTATGCGCGACTTAATTAATCTCCAGTCGTGGCCATCAGGCCCATATGCAGGTGTCCTGTTTTGGCACGGATCTGGAAATCAGCCGGCCCTCCCGGAGCCTTAATCTTTAATAACACAGATCCGACAGAGGATTCCAGGCAATGTGAATTTGAATGCAGCCCATCTCATGAATGGAGAGCGACTCCTCAACTACTTACCATTCTGATCACTGCAGCAGCAGAGCGACTGTGGAAACTGACAGTGCGACAACAGCGGACTCGGGGCTTCTCTGCTGGCAAGCTGGGAGGCCAACCCCGGACACACACGCGAACCAACACACACATGTCCACACACACACACACACACACACACACACACACACATTGCACACACGTGGGTAACACACTCACAAATTGATATACACACAAACGCACAGGGATGAACACACTCACGCTTCCCAAGCCAAGTGCAGTCATCCCCGCTTGCCGTGCTTCACAGCACAAACTCAACAGGGCCCTTGGCAGACGTGCGCTCATAGTGCCAATTGGGCTGCAGGCTTGATTAGCTATTAGCTGCGGCATAGCGACAGCTGATGTGAAAGAGAGAAAGAGGTAGCACTTTTCAAGACTTTTTTTTAACGAAAAAAAACAGGCTACAGGATTGAGGGATTAGCCGACACTGGTCCCTGACGCCGCGAGTGTGATGATATGCAGTTTGCTATGTCTGTATATATGTGTGTGTTTTACCCTCAAGCCTCCCGTCGGCTACCGAGTTAGCTTTTCATATTATCTGTGACAGTCTCTTAATCGAGAGGGCCACACAAAAAAAGAACATGTCAGCACGTAACACTACTCCATCCATGGATACACACACACACACATACACACACACACACAAACACACACATCAAGGTCACCCCACCAGCTGTGCCTGAAACGCTTTTCATCACAGGGGATCTCAACTTGTTCACAATGCCGTACATGAAAGGAGGAGCACAGGATCTCCTCTTCCTCTTCCTCCAGCATCAACTCCCCAAACACCACATAAAAAAAAAAAGTCTACAAATGTCTCTGATGATATTACCTTTACCCAAGGTCTTAAAAAGGCCGGGAACAGCGTCTTGACTTTTTTAAATTCACCTTTAGATCGTTTTCTTGCTGAGCTGGACTCGGTTCTGGCAGGAGAAGTAATTTCCTTTTTCATTTTCTGTCTCTCAGTTGCAGAGTTGCATGACGTTCTAGTGCAGCTGCCGTTAAAGTTTCACAAATTGAAGTTGATGAAAGTTGCAGACAACTTGATGACACTGCAGCTCTATGTGAATTTGTTTTCTTGTATGTGACCGCAGAGCCCTTCTGTTTTATAGACTTTTTTCAGGGCTGACATTTTCACATAAATATTCAAATCAATAGTTATGGCATCAAAGGAGTGTGTTTGTGTATTATAATATCTCACCATTAATATTTTAAGGAACTTCTATGCAATCACAGTTGCATGTTTTTGAAAAGCATTTATATTTAAATAAAATACTGTGCAGTCACAGCAGGTGTTTGTTTGCAGATCCTTAATATTTAAATTCATTGGTATGCAGTCACAGCTGTACAGGCAAATTGATTAAATCAGATTTTTATTATTCAAATGAACTGTTGTGCCGTCGCAGGTGCATGTTTATAAATACTTCTTAATATCATATAAATGATATTCAAATGATCTGTTCTGCTGTCAAAGGTGTACATCTTTTGTGTTGGCTATTCTGTATCGGGACTCTGTTTGAAGATTTGTGTTTATTCATGCAGAGAAAAACGTACCCTAGTCAGATAAAGAGAGTCTAGTGTACTAAAGGGAACTTGAAGTGAGAGTTTGACTGAACAGTGGTGAAGGTAGCTGACTCCTCCTTCCTCTTTCTCTCCTGTGTGCTGCAGCGGAGGGCTGGCTCCAGAGGGTGGTGATCCTGGGCTCCGAGGCCCACGTGATAGAGGAGATCCAGCTGTTTGAGACGGCCCAGCCAGTGGACAGCCTGACCATCTCCCACTCCAAGGTGAGGACAAAGGGAGAGCATGTCCGCCTGTTATTTCACTTCATTTTGTAATTCAAGGGGAGTTGCAGCAGTTTTACACATGCAGACGTATACACTATTCACAGGGAACCAAAACAGTTATGTCATTGTGGTTTTGGAAGAAAATATCCCCTGATGATGTCACCTGGGTTAGCTTGAATTATGCCCTTTAATGGAAAGGCTGCATGAGATAATGAAGGCATTAAGTTTGAAAATGTGGGTAATAACCTCACAGGCAGGGGTGTAACAAAAAAGATGCATCTAGCGTTTTTTGGAGCTTGACCCAAACCAGACATTTGAAAGTCTCAACCTCTGTCTCGTCAACTGTGACCATCTCCCCGATTGGAAAATGTTTATAGCACTGCCACACTCAATGGCAGTGTGATAAGCTGGCCATCATCATTTTCTGTCATCTCTCTCTACTATCGCTATCTGATAAAGTTTAAATGCTCCAAAAATAAAAAGATGGCAGTCACAGAGAGACGTGATACTCATATAAACATCAGGAGGGCATTGCAGTTGGTTTAACTAAAATTTGACAAATAAAATGCAAAAAGAGAGAATGGGAGAGCGATCTAAATCTGACTTTCTCACCTCCGCACAGCAAACCAATCACAGCGTAAAGTAGGCTTGATTGGCGCATTGTCTGTTTCTGAAAGATAAAGAAATTCTAGGATCCAGCCCTTCAATTCTGATGTCAGCAAATTGTGGGGAAAGGGGTTCTAAGTCACTGCAGGATACCTTTAAGATACATCACTTCAATTGAGTTAAGCAAAATGAGACATATATTTTCAAGTCAAAAAGGTCTTGTGTTGGCATCTCAGTTGATTCATCTCTGTCTGTTAACATTTTTCATAAGAACATGTTAACAGACTAGATTCAATTCAACAAATTAAGGCAAGAGGGATTTTAGTAGAAATAGAAAAAAGCAGCTCTTCTTTCTTTGATCATTTTAGTTTCCAGCTGCTCGTTCTCAGTACAGTACAGCATAGCCATGGTCAAGTTATCGTCATGGACTCCTAGATGCATTTTTTTCCCTGTCTTTTGGAAACATAAGAACTCTTAATGGTCTCTCAGGGGGGAAAGTTAGCCAAGTTTGCTGGCACAACTCGCTCGGTTCTTTACTTCCCCTGATCATATCCCTCGAAAGTATAGTTTCGGGGTTCAGTTAGCTTGCTCTGCTGTTGCATCATTTTTTCATTGGTATTCAATGCTAACAGTATGACTTTGTCTTCTGCTGTTCATTTTAATACCAGACACTTACAATCATAGATCCACTGACAGGCAGTCCGCCCGGTGCCACTGGCCCGCTGCCACTCAGCAGATGTTTTTATTAACATTGCCCTTTTTCAGATCAAGTGTCGCCTCATGAATCCCAAAAAGCCTCTTCACAATAACAGTAATTACAATCCCTCACCTCAGCGGGGAATTGAACCTCTGCCCCTGTTGTTTTCTCAATGTCCCTGTCCTGTCAACCGAGCATGTGTGTTGACACCGGCCGTGTCCCTGCGGTTCTACAATTTCATGTCCGCCGATCGATGCAGTTTTGACGGGGCGTCCCCGGCCCTAAAGCCCAATGCTTATCTCATTAACACTGGCTTAGCCGCGACCAGACCTTTTTATAACAGCTTTCGCAAAAAGAGTGCGATCTAGATTGGATTGGAAGAGGGTCAGGCGGGTGAATGTTATTGTAATTGAGAGTGATTATCCCATTATCTCCTATAACTCCTAACTGAGTCTCTCTCTCTCTCTCTCTCTGTTTATCTTTCTCTTTGTTTTCCATCCCTCTCTGGTTTCTGTCTCTGGGTGACGGCTGGATCTGTTCTTTGTCTTCCTCTTCTTCTTCCTCTCTCGCTGTTTGTCTGTAGAAGTACTTGTACATCGGCTCTCGTTCTGAGGTGCTCCAGCTGCCCTTGGCCAACTGCAGCCGCTATCAGTCTCAGCCCGACTGTCTGCTCGCCCGGGACCCCTACTGTGCTTGGGACAGCGAGGGTCGGGCCTGCGTCCGCATCGACCTCCACCGAGGGTGAGACGAGCACCTGTGTGCACCCATGCATTCATACTATAAACTAAACATACATAATATGAAAGGCTTGTTATTGGTATTTTAAAAAAAATATATTGGAAAAGCTCCTGAAACAGTATTTGGATATTGTGTGCCCCTTAACTTTATAGTCTACTGAAGGACTTTTGCAGTTATTTTGTAGCTTAAATATTCACTAAAAGTTAGTTTGATGATTTTTTTTATAGATTCAGGTTTTTTTGAGTATTAGTATTATTACGACTGTACTACTTGGTGAGACCATTGTTAATCTTCTGCTCTTCTTCCTGCCCTTTTCAACCTCCAGGTCCACCTCCTCCCTTTCACAGGACCTCATGCTGGAAAGGTTCAGCCGGGGGAAAGCCAAGTTTGATAAGCCTGTCTCCATCCCCAGCCCTGGTGAGTAAGGGGCCCATACCTCAGTAGTGGCCCCTTGTGGGAATTGACTGTCACTGCAGGAGCAAGTCAGTAGCCGTAAAAGAGAATTTTTTGAACTGAGTGAATACATTTGGATTGAGCTGAATAAATTGAATTAAACAGAAGAGAGCTGGCTGATGTAGAATATGAATACTAATAATACTAAAACTTTTTCCTGGAGTCTTTAAACTCTCCTCTTTTTCCTCTCCAGAGCACTCCCGTCTGAGGAACGTTACGGTGGTGGTGGGGTCCGACATGGTTCTGCCTTGCCAGCTGGTCTCCAACCTGGCTCAGCCCTTCTGGGTTCTCAATGAACGTGAGCTCATGCTGGGTGACCCCGAGGCCGGAGGGCCACGCTTCGACCGGACCCTCAAAGCCCTCGTCGTCCCCGAAGCGGGCCAGATGCAAGCGGGCCGCTACATCTGCTACTCTGAGGAGCAGGGGGTCAAGTTCCAGACGGAGCGCTACCAGGTAGCCGTGGTAGCCAGCGCTCCGGTCTTCATGGAGGCCCGGGCTCCAGACAGCAGCATGGGGCTCTTCTGGGTGCTGGTCATCACCCTCGGAGCGGCGTGCCTGTTGCTCCTTGTCGCGGCTCTTTACTTGCGCCGGAGGCTGAAGCTAGCGTTGGGAAAGGGAGCTGACATGAAGCCTCTCGAGAGCACCCTGGTCTACCCCATCACCCTGCCCAAGGAGCCACCCACCTTTGTGCCCAGCAAGATGCCCACCGACGAGGACCGCTTCTGGGAGACGGGCGCTAACTACTACTACTCGGACGGCTCGCTGAAGATCGTTCCCGGTCACGCCCTGGGGCCCAGCAGCGTCAGCAGCACGGCGTCACCCAGCGCCATTCCCGGCCAGCCCATCCACTCCCCAGCCGTCTCAGCCTCACCAACATTAGGGGCTCAGGTAGCAACGGCTACATCCGCCTCAACCTGAGCACAGCAGGGGAGGAGAGGGCTAGCGGGGCTGGCGCTGGAGGCGGCGGGCTCGGGGGTCTGGGCGTGAGCGGGAACGACTACTCCAGCCCCTTCAAGGAAGAGCTGAGACGCACTCTGCAGCAGAGAAGCGTGCTGCCCGACGCGAACCCCGAGGAGTCGTCGGTCTAGGCCTGTCCTCCTCCGTCTCCATGAGTTGGAAAAAACAAAACAACCAACCTACCTCCCTCCTTTTGAGGATGCCTGCTCTCTCTCTCTCTCTCTATTTCAGTGACAGGCTGTTAATTCCCCCCCCATGCTCTCTCTCTCTCTCTCTCTCGCTCTGCCAATGCCTGTTATGCTCAATATTGACATTTATAGCACACAGCATGTTAAATATAAACACTCATACACTGTGTTGGCCAACATGCACTCCTTTAATTATTATGTTCCGGGCAACATGCAGTCATGGTTGTGGCTTTTTTTTCTGCTTCCTCTGTGCAATCGCCACTTGTGTAAATTGTGTATTTAAAAAAGGCTGAGCGCGGAGGAGAACACCTCAAGCATGGAAATCAAACAAATGGCGTTACATGTTTTTCTGAAGGGCACACTTTCTTTTTTTGTTGTTGAGTGGACCAAGAGGCTTTTTAGCCCCTTTGCTGAAACCAGTTGACGAATGGCAAAGTGCAACTGACTGGAAATATTGAACTGATGCTCTGCCCTTCTGTTCCTTTTGAGACTTTTTCAGCTTACTGCACTTAAATACTGGAAGCGTGTCTTCCCTTTTTATATTTGTGAGCCAAGAGTGCGAGAGCGGTATAAAAAGACTAATTAATCTCGAAGCAAGACGACAATCATGTCCCCGAAGCAGGAGCTCTGCGAGGGGCAGAGAGGAGACGAGAGAGAGCAAGAGACAAAGAGAGAGGAAATTAAATGGAAAATGAAGTGAATTGGAGTGAAGGATGCAAAGGGGGGGGGGTTGAATGAAGGACAATCTCTCAAGACTTTCTCTGCTCAATTCAAAAACCCACCCCCACCATGTTGTATTTACCCCCCTGAGAAAGTCCTTGATCCCTTCCACTTTCATTTGTTGTGATGGTTGGTTTGAATTAAGACATTTCTTGTCGTTCTTTTTCTACGTCTTACCGACTACAGCAGTGTTCAAACGGTTACCAAGTGACTAACGGCTCCCCTCTGTGAGTGACAATGTGAGGGGCTTACATTCCTCGCTCAAGGCCTTCACGGTGACCTTCACACGCACCTTCGAGTCCGATATACTACAAATGCACTCCAAACAACATTCATCAGAGTCAGAGTGTGTTACAGATATGTGTTTTGGCTGAGCCGACTTTTGGGACGTGGGCTATTTGCATTCAGCTCTTAGCAGCGGGACAATAACTGCACACTTAATTCCAAATTGAAGCTGACGTGAAGACATTAGGCGAAGGAGAATGTAGTTGAACCGTCACTGTTGCGACCGCTGTGGATGTCTCTATAAGTGCTTTATATTGTATGTGTACGGTGAGGATGGTAACTTGCACTGCCAAGAAGGAAACAACCCCTCCTACACGCACACAAACACACACACACTGACACACTCACAGTCCTCTGAATGCCAACCAACCTGGACGACAGTGTGTTTGCGACGCACCCTTAAACCTCCCCTCCCCATAACCGATGCCCAGAGACTGACCCGGGGCTACTGTGGACTTATACAGAGGAAGAGCACTGTAAAACACACCGACACAAAAAGAACACACACACACACACACATCAGTGTTGATGGACGAATAGACAGACTGATTGCTGCCATGCCGACAAACTGCTGGCTCCAGGCGGGAAGCAGCCGTGAACCAGTGAAAGGTATTGTTCCACTTAATTAAATTCATGCAAACAATGATTTCCAATTTTGCCTTTTTGGCTGCTCAGTGCAATTTAGAGAATTATTTAGTTTATTTATCTCCCTGTCCCTTTGCTCGACTTATCACTAAAAGGAATAGGCAACATATTGTTTCCTTGTTGAGAATTAGATTAGAAGATCAATACCACTTTTCTATCTGTCCATTCAAAATAAAGCTATGGGACGTAACTATGAGGCCGTAAGGTAAATTAACATAAAAAACTAAAAGCATGGGAAAACATGGCTCTTTCCAATGGTAAATAAATAAAATAAAACTAAATAAACACATCTTGTTGATTGAACTTAAGTGTAAAAAAAAAGTTGCAAACCCAACAAAGGTTTCTCTCCTGGCCAAGGAATGTTCTGGCATGTAACCCCCCCGCCCCCGAACTGCAATTTGCTGTTTTACACTAAAAAAGGAGTTATAATGTGTTAATTAGTCAGCTTTAGAGATGCTGGCAGGTTTGCATGTCCTCTAGACGGAGCCAGGCTAGCTGTTTACCCTAGTTGTCAGTCTTTGTGCTAAGCTAGGCTAACTGGCTCCAGCTCCAGATTTAGCTGACAGGCTTGTGAGTGGTATTAATCTCTTCATCTGACTGTCGGCAAAAACGCCAATATGTGCATTTCCCCAAATGTCAATCTTAATTTAAACGATGAGACGATACAGATTATCTTGCAGAGACTAGCATTGTCCACGGTCAGAAGACTGATTTTATTACAATCATACAAAATGATATTATTTCAGCCTATCTTCTGTCGACTAAATAGATCAAACACCACAGCCAGCTACCTGGGGTGACCAGGTGTCCCGCGTTTAACATATTATGACGATGTCTCGCATTTTGATTAGCTCTAGTTTTCAAAAGTCAAATCACTTCAGCAGAGATGCTTTTCTAAATTCTGGCTTTTATCCATGGCAGTGAAGAGATATCAGGAAGGGCTTTCATCTCCAGGCTGCGTTTGATGTCAATCAACCTGCTCACATGTGGGTCAAGTGTAGGTTAACCTGTCACCGTGTTTGCTACGGGGAAAATTGCAACTCAACACAAAGTCACAAGCTAATGCAGATTTAAACTTTAGCTTCCTTTTATATCCACTGTATTTACTCAATGTGAGATTTGGGAAAGTTGCATTCAAATAAAATACATTTGTTAAGTCCTTCACATGCACTAAAGGCCTAACCTGTGACCTGTATAGTTTATTGTGTGCTACTGAATCGACCAGAGGAGATAGTACCAGCTAAGAACAGACATGTTTGTTTTTTAATTTAGATAGACATTGTATAAAATGTTAGACTACCTCTCAGCATTGTTAACTGTTTCAAATCAAAATGTATTTGTTAAGCTCAATGCATCTACCTATCCTATTGTTAGATAGTTTGCATTTTGTAGGAGGTTTAGTAGAAAGTACAGCCCCACAGAGCTGCTAACATCAAATGTTCTGCAATGATTTGAGTCTCCTTCTCTTCAAAGCTGTCCTTGTGCACACTTTTATTAAAGTCTTGAGGGGACTGGTGCATCAGAAACTTTCATGGCAAAAGATAAGAAAAGGACCCGCACTGCCTGAAGCCAGTGACTAGAAGATTTCATAAAGGAGAAAACGTTTCAATCTGACAAGGATCAAAATAAGTTGACCTTAGGAAGACCTTTTGTCGGACTGAAATATCTGTTTAATATCAATGTTCTGCTTGCAAGATTCAGACAGTATATGGAACCATTTCATTCCAATCTTCTACTCCTAACTGGAAAATAACCAAAAATGTTATTAGTTGCTGCAAATTCTCATATCCCCTCATATATATTGTTGTCACCTTTAATACTCAGGAGGGTATAATGAAGTGCTAGTATGAAGTATCAGAATAAATTATCCAAAGCACCAACTGTCGAGAATGTGATGTGTTCCAAGGTGATGAAAAAAATATAAACGACTTTCTGATCCTATTTCAAGGAATATTTAAAATACAGGGAAAACAGCATATGTTTGATGTTACTAAATTAACATTATTTTGTCCTCTTTCTGTGCTTTGTCCATCAGGGGTGGCTTTTGTTTCTTGGGGACATGTCTGTCGGGACCAGAGGAGCACAGCAAAAGGAAGGGGAGGCCAAGAATACCTTGTTTTTGCCCCCACTGTGTACAGAGCGCTGAGAGAGATGTAGAATATCAAAAAATGTATCCCAAGGTTGAAGAGGTACTCAGCCATCAGCACTCCATCTTAACGTTGCATGATCCTCTGCAAGTGGACTGCACATCTTTGATATGATCATCCTTGTACAAGTGCATCACTTTGATCAGCCATTTTTGGACTTTTACAGACACTAATAGTGTGGAACATTAATGCTCTCTTTGAAAAAAAAAACTGTGTATAAATGTCTGATTTTATGGTTCAAGGGTTGTACAGGAATTCATGGCTGCATTTTTAACATGTTTACTTTTTCTGTGCCTCTTCACCTTTTGGATAAGCCAAAGTAGACTGCAGTTGCTTTTGTTCTTGTTGAAATACTTAAATTAATTTTATTTGATTCCAGATCGATATTTAAGTCTCAGCAGTCCGTCCACTTTGCTACACTGAGCTGATGTCTGCAACCTCTCTGCATATTGTATCTGCAGCAGAATTTTCCCTTTTCCCTCAAGCAAAGTGTCTTGAGGCTGATGGACTTCCTGTTTACTTCCTGTTTATGTCAGTAGTGATCTGCTCGACCTGATTCTTTATCCCCTCCCTTTATGAAAGGCTGAGTAATGTACCAAAAGTTTAACCATTATTTAATTTGTCAGCTCCTAAAAACCAAAAAACGTATCTGTTGATTCAAAAGCAGATCAGTGATCGAATGTGCCCACTTTATATTATTACATCCCCTGAAGCATTTAGCTAAAACACGTTAGCTCTTTACACTGGTACTTGGTTATGTCTTATAATATATTTCCCTTTTACAATTAGGCAGTTTATTTAATAGAACATGTTGCAAAGAACTAAAAGATAAAGGAATACAGGTCTCAAGTTCGAGAAAAATGCATGTGTAATGTACTTTATGTGCATTTCTTCAGTTCCTACATGTTTGAATGCTCATAATATTTTCTCCCATACATGGCTTTAAGTTCTGCTGTTTTCTCACATTATTATTTGTATTATTCTATTATCAACCTGATTTTATTTTGCCCCATTTTTTTTTGCCTCGTCTGTTATTGATCTTTTATGTTTGTTTTTAAAATATGTTCAGTAACTTATTTCACTTGTAAAAATGTGTTGATATTTATTATCATTGTACATATGTCCTTATTTTTTATATGTGTATATACACACAAATAAAAATAGAGATATACTCCAGGTGTGTGATCTTGTTTGTTAAGAAGGAAGTACACCAATGTTACACAGTGAACTAGTCATAAAAAGTACTACTTATCTTGTGATAACAGTAGTGAAATATTTTCTTTGGCTCTACAGAGTCTGAGAAAATGACCCTGATGATGTCATGGTGATGTCATCAGTGTTATCTCGGCCTGAGCTTGGAGACAAGGATTCAAGGATAATTTATTGTCATCATGCAACACATGGCTGCACAATGGAAATTCAGTTGTAGCCCATTTGTAAAACAACAATCACATGACAAACAAAACAAAACAAAAAACAGTAGTACATGACTGAAGTGCATTTTTGTATTTCCATGTTAAGGAATGTAAACAGCAGCACCAAAAACTATTCTCTGGGCAGATCATTTCACATTCAAAAGTCAACATGAGGAAAACATTGCCCATCAACTGACTGTGTTTGAGCACCAAGCATAATGATGTAAACACAGAGTCCACCTCCTCTCATCCCACCGGAGTCCTGTGCTCTTTCCTGCTGTATGCCTGTCAAGTGTAGCTTGTTCCAGGAAGAACGATGGAGCCGGGTCTCTGTGAAGATGTGGGCTTAACACTCACCTACCTCCTGCTGCTGGGTTCGCCTGAAGTCTTCTTTCATCTTATTTTTCTGCAACTCATCAGTCAGGTGACTTATGAGTTCCCAAATGTTTTGGAAGAGCATCACTAAATCACTGAAGTACTTCAACATACATAACATGAAGGCAAATACTGCATAGTGTTTAAACATTTTTAACAAATGAATCCCAACCAAGGTGCTTGTACCTCAAGGGGTACTTATGCAGGTATGTTTGGGACAAAAATATGTGTATGCACATACTTGTTTTAAAGAAGGAAACAAACAGACAAAATACAAACTGGTGTGAGACGGATGGTTATTTATTGTCATGATAACTGACAATAGGCTGACTTCATAAGACACATGAGAGCAGAGAAGTAAAATAAATAGTTTTAAGCGCTGGGTTCTGGATGTTTACCTTAATATCTACAATTCCACGCAATTCTTATGTCTTCTATAAAAGAATATAGTAACAATATCCACCTTCAGGATGATGATACTGTTAATTTACATCGAACTTGAAATCAGCTTAAACCAACAAATTTGGAACAAGGGGAGTGGTGTTAATGGGTACTTGAGTTTATTACCCCTTAAATGAAGACAGTTATATCATTTGAAATATAACTACTGTCATAAAATGAAGGCATTGACGCAATATATACCGTAGAAAGTTTTAAAAGCCTATGTAGAAACATCATAACTCACAACCCAATATTAAAGGATTAGTAGGGATGATTAGCAAATGTAGGCCGGACCAACACTATAAGACTCCATGTATCATTGAGTTGGTAATTCTTTTCAGTTTTTCAAATTTTAAACATGTCATTCTGAGGAGGAACTCATACATACACCGACTTACTTCACCTGCTAAGTTCGAAACTTTCATTTCCCCAGCCTTTGCTGCAAAAGAACAACAGCAGTCAAGCCACCATCGACTTGCACAGCCTTGCCTGCTGTCAACAGAAGAAGCCACATGCTTCATGTGGTCGACAGTCCCAGCTGTGGAGAGAGGCTCACAGTTGCATCTGATCTCAGTGTACTCAGCTGTGCCACAGATTTCAAAACCTCACAAAAGAAGGAAACTCTGTTTGTTTGTTACTGGTGTGTGTGTGGGCAGGATTTACAGAGCTTTTCAAGACCAGACCATAGTTCACACACCTGTTTGGGCTTATTGATTTCTGAGTTTTTCCAGTAAATTATGTCGTACTATTGTGAACCATGGGAGAATGTGTTTATTTATGGTTGAACATTATTATCATTAGATTTGAGACTTTCTTAAAGAGACTTTCATTTTGGATTATGTTTTAAATCGCTTTTTTTTACTTACCATAACTTCACCATTCAAAAATAAAGAAAAAAGCAAGTGAATCAACCCAAAGGTTAATACGTTTCACTGCTCTGGCTGCACAAAACCCACAGCTCTATTCTGTCTGATAAAAGGAATAGATGTATGTCATGACCTCCAACAAGAAAATGCTGATTGCTACCTGTCTCTGACAGATTGAGGGACTTTAAACTTTGAGCATCAAGTCAATCATGGACCAACAGACTGGAAAAAGGATGCAGCGAGCTCGAGCTGTTTGGTTCCAATAAAGACAACAGCAGATGGGGCCCTGCTGCATCTAGAGATAGATATTCCTTTATTGATACCCATGGGGGAAATTTCGGGTGTTATTATCATTGTACATATGTCCTTATTTTTTATATGTGTATATATATGTAGTGTGTACACTACAAAAATATAGATAGATCTATCTATCTATCTATCTATCTATCTATCTATCTATCTATCTATCTATCCATCCATCCATCCATCTATCTATCTATCTATCTATCTATCTATCCATCCATCCATCTATCTATCTATCATCTATCATCCATCCATCCATCCATCCATCCATCCATCCATCATCCATCCATCTATCATCTATCTATCTATCTATCTATCTATCTATCCTATCTATCTATCTATCTATCTATCTATCTATCTATCTATCCATCCATCTATCTATCTATCTATCTATCTATCTATCTATCTATCTATCTATCTATCTATCTATCTATCTATCTATCTATCTATCTATCTATCTATCCTGCTTTGACTTTCGAGAGTCACGTGGTAACTAATCTAGAATTTCTATTGGCCAATTCATATTAAACGAGTTCCGTTCTCTTTCAGTCTGCAACAATACGGAAGTTAGTTCCCCAGAACGATACCTGTTTCTCAGTCAGTATCGACATTATTATTTTTTTAACAATGCGTTGTCGTTGTTATTCAAGTTTTACATTTTTAAACGCAGCCACATAGCACACCGCGTGTTTTGAAGTCATATAAGCGTTTGTTTAGAAACTTTTTTTTTTCTTGGCGGAGGGATCTTTACGTGACGTCACCGCTGGCTCTGGCGTGGAGCGTAATTTGAATCTCTCCCCTTCTAACGTTTGTGGGGTTTTTTAGGATTACATATTGAGATGTCAATGCTTTTTATGACACACTAGTCCATACATGTGTTTTATATATATATTTAAAGAGAAACAGCCACTTTGCCTCTTTTAGTTAGGTTAAATTAACAAGGTAAGTCTCCTTGTTGTCACTCCATTCTCCTCCGCACCAACCACACTGCTGCTACTGTTAGCACACGCGACTAGCATGCTAACGTTAGCTTTAAACAACAGTGAGCTTTAGTGTGATAGTCGCTGATAACAAAGTAACGTCCCTGGCAGTGTGGAGTCTACAGTGATGCTAGTTGTTACACTGTTATTATGAAGCATATGAGGGAAGCTAAGCTGTAACTGATGCTAACTTAGCCTTGTTATGGTACCTGGGGTGTTAAGCTAACTCTATTAGCATTCGGCTTAAGTCAGTGTAACATCACTTTGATGTTATGGAAGCATGAATATTGTCAGCTGACTTTGCCTTCAAGCATTAGACTGATTGGAAGAACATATAAATAAATGAACTACAGGTGTTGTCATCCATTCACAGTAGTGAGATTCATGTTCTTGTGGTTCAGCTGCTCTGTAGTTTTAAGATGTAATGTTAACCCTTTTGTCTATATTCAGATGGCTACCTTGGAGATGAACACCGAGGGAGATCAGATGGAGAAAATGCTGTCCCCCTCAGAAGTGGACTCCCCTCCAGTTTTAAATGACACCTCAGCGTCCCTGAATTTCTCCGAGCTCACACCTTGTCAGTTTGGCATCTCTGTGCAGAGTTTTACTCCAGCATCATTAACAAATAGCAAAGGTGAGAGGACAGGCTTTTGTTTGATGCATTGCCTTTCATTGACAGAATTGTTAACTTTGTATTCATTCAGCCGCGCTCGGCCACCACCGTTGGAGAGCATGAGAAATTCCCTATATACTAATATTGGCATTTAAACCATCCACAAAGAAACACTGATGTTAAATCATTCTACACTCTAGTGTATCTGACCAAAGCAGTAACAGATGCATTCTCCAACACAACTAATGCATAAAATCTGGGGATGTTTCTATTTTTCCGCATATGGCACCAATCAAGTGTTACTGAAGTGGTTTTCTTCTCCCTCTTGTGTTAGATAAATCTCGTCTAGCACAAATAAAGGGACGACGGAGGTCCAACATTGGAGCCCGCGGCTCCCCAGAGACGAACTCCCTCATCCGCTTCATGGCACAACAGAAGATGAAAACTCCACCAACCTTCCAAACCCCAGAGGTGAGATCCTTCATGGGATACAGTTAAGAAAATCTAGCACCCCTGTCACATCCTAATGATGTGAGAGGCAGTATCTGGCTTTTGGTTGGCTCTCTGTGATCAATATTGAAATAATTGTACATACATGCCAGTGTTGCACCTCTACAGTATATATTCACATAGCTCTCAGATAAAGAACTTGCTGTCAACAGAACTAGCTTTGACTCATTCTAGCTTCAAAAGATGATTACAGACGATTTGAGATACGATTAGCCAATAGGATTTGGCACCAAGTTCACACACATTAATATCCCTTAGGCATACAGTGAGGTATTGAGATTTTTAAAGCGTATCAGCTTCAGTAAAAGTATAACTATTTCCTGACCTAAGGGGTTGACAGGCTATCATGTCCGACTTGATTAACACGTGTTAGCTTGTGTAAGGTTACTGCTGTTGTCTCCAGATACAGACCCGACAAAGAGCATTAAACTGCTGTATGCAGACATCAGTCTATGTATCATGCCCAAGAAGTGGACATATCTAAAGTAGCTTAATGCATCAACATAAGTTTAATGCAGCAAATGAAAAGAGCAGAAGAGGAAATGATGCAGCTCCCGTTGTGACAGTGCCATTTAAATGACAGAATGACTTCGGGCAAATGCTGTTAAATGCAGCAGTATTATGTACAGGGCATTGCTGTGGCAATGAAAATTCAAGCTTTTTTGCCCACCACATGTGCAGTGAAACACAGATTCTGCCACAGGTGACATCAAGCAGCTTATGTTATATATAGTATTTTATTATTTTAAGAGGATAACTTAAGTGTTCACACAGAACTGTTCACAGCCTTAGTCATGTAACATAGTGCACAGAGCTTTGAACACATTTTAATTAAATGTACTGAAATCAAAAGAAAACAATTGAAGGTTAGCAATGAACTATAAACCCGCTTAGCAATACCAAACAATACAAGGTAGAGCCAGACTAATGTATTGACGTGGTCTTACTGTATATAAAATTGAATATGCTGAAATATCAGAAAGGAAAAGACAGGCTTATCTGAGACAATCTTATTGCACATTTGATCACTTTCCAAGTTCTGACCAATTTAGGGAGCCTTGATGTCTGATGGAAACACCTTTGGTTAGATTTAAATTCTATCTCATATGATCATTGTGAAAGTAGCTATTACACTTAATACAAATGAATAGTTAGGATTACTCAATGAAAACAGTATTGATCTAATGAAAGCTGGGCTCTCACAGGCTTCTTTGTAATGGAAATACCAGTGTGAGCAAAAACACAGGATGACTCAAATCTGTTGATTCCATAATAACATCCATTTACACTTTTCAAATCGAATCTTCACTATTCTCTGCTGTCCATCTTTGTTCTCAGTATCTCCCAAACCAAAATATGCTTCACTTCCTTTTAGTCGGACTAACAACAGACAGCCTCTGAGTCTTTACTTATTATTGTTTTCTAATGCTGTTTAAAGGTTTGTTTACATCAGCATATATTCTCAGTTATGATCATTTGAGAAACACACAATGCTTTTTAATTATGCTTCAATTAAATTTAGTTGAAATGTTTATGACAAAATAATTAAGGCTTAAGGGATTAGGCTTGAAAACAGCTTCCAAGATATTTCTCTAGCAGCTCACTCGTTGCTTCAGATAAGAAGTTGCTGACCAATGAAGCAGAAGAGGTGTTCATTGAAAAGCCAATGACATGATCTGCTCACGAGCACAAATGGGTTGTGCTAAGGATTCATAAGAAAGCTGAGCATTTAGACATATTTTGGCAAAACTATGCATGTTTAGAACACAGTGAGCATCTGATGGACAGCGGAGTGCATTATGCTGCAGAGGTCGTTTAAGAAGTTTCTCTGGAATTTGTGCAGTTTTTTCCACAAGGAAAACAACCACTTCTCAAGTCTGCAGGTGATGGAGTCTTTATAATGTAGGGATCAGTTTGGGGACAAATTTAGCAGTTTTAGGACAAAGTTTTCTTCTACTCTTGTGTGAATAGTGATGACTGAATATTCTGAAGCATGCGACTTACTGTTAGACGATGCACAGCTCAGGAAACTTATAAAAGTAATATTCCCAAATTGGGTTTGTGGAAGTAGTTTGTGATAGATGTCCTGCCTCTGAGTAATTCTGTAATGTCAGACTGCATCACTGAGCAGATATGTTTGTTTCTGCTGTCTCAACCCACAGCTTGTCAGAAGTAGCCCCTTCCGTCCCCGGGTGGCCTCCACGCTGAGGCAGAAGATGGCCTCCTTCCAGAGCCTGATGGATGTGGAAGAGAGTGAGGTCTGTGATCCGATGCCAAGGCGGGACAGCAACACTGGAGGATGCATCAAGACAAGAGATTATCTGTCTGGTGAGGCTGTCTCATTGCCACAGGATTAATAGTTTCATTTCTCAACAAGGGTCTATGCCAGTAGGATTTCTTTATGATGTCCAGAAACACTGTTCAAAAGCTGTGGATGAATGAATAGCACAGTAAAAGTCTGACTCTGACAACATCTTCCAGCAGTAGTTTGCTCTGAACTTGGTCAGCTTCTTAAATGGGCCAGTTTTTTTTCGAGTTGTTTGTTGCTGTAGTGGGAGTTTATCTCCATCCCTATGATCAAGTTGTTTTTCAAGCAGTGCTTTTATGATAAGTTTATTTGATATGGGATATTTTATCTTCATTTAACTGAGGTGTCCCAAAGTCCCATTTGTTTATGTGTGTTTATATAACGTGTCTTTTCGATGGGTGCTTTTTCACCTCTCTCAGATAGGAACAGCCACTATGGAGGGAAGGAGAACCACCCACCAATGATGACGCCCATACCCAGCAAGAGGAGGCGCCTGGGCCCCATCGAGGGCTGTGAGGTGGAGATTAGAGAGGCCAGCGCTCCTATCCTCCACTTGAGTTTGAAGAAGCAGGAGGTACACTTACTCTGACCATGTACTTACTTGACTGCTTTTAATAATTTAACTAAAAGGGTTTCCCTCTCTGTACTTGCCTTCCATTGAATCCTCTGATTATTTTTAACTCCTCTATGAATGTTAGATCTCCGTGCTACACAGGACTTTTTTAAATACAACCATCCAAAAAAAAGTGGAACACTCGAGAGAAGCAAGTTTGATTTAAGTGCTGGGTATTGAGGTTCATTTATTTATAATACCATCTTTTTGGTTTTTGTTTTTACTCAGTGCTTCCACTTGTTTTCTGTAAAGTGCAACATCAAGTGTTAAGATTTCAGTCTCACTCTAAACCCCAGTAAAACAGCGGTTTGTAAAAATAGCATTTCCCGTATCCGTGGTAGTAGTTTTCTTGCTGTTGTGGTGCTGTGTAGCAGAATGAAACAGTGAGAACCCCTGAATCATATCCACAGGAAGAAGAAGAAGAAGAAGAACCAGTGATGCAGGTTGTGACACAAGGACCACTGACATCCAGTGAGACTGTGGAAGAGGCTCAAGCTGTGCTTATATCCCCAACCCTGCTCATTGACCATGAGCTCCAAGCCTGTTCTCCTGATAAGAACCAGCAGGTTAGGTCTTAATCCAGACTTGGACACACACACACACACACACACACACACACACACACACACACACACACACACACACACACACACACACACACACACACACACACACACACACACACACACATGTGCACGCACAAGTTAAGGAGTGGATCACAGAGAAATTCCTGTTGACCTTTGTGATTCTGCTCTGACGCACAGTGCCTCCTGACTGTGATAATGCCATCTGAGTAACAGAATGACTTTACCTTCACATGGAAAAAAACATCAAACCAGGAAACCAGTGAAAATGTGTCGTGTAATTGACAGCACAACCAGATTTAGTAAGAATTCAAGCAGATTTAAAAAAAAAAAAAATTAAACTGCCAAAGGAAAGTGAAGTGACATTTGTAACGTTAACTAACCAGGCGCACGCTTTTCTTATTGAAACATGTAATGGACTTTGCGCACAGGCTCAGTAGAGCACACTTCTGTCTCAAACACGGTGCCAAGCAGTAATCATACGCATCTCCACTGCAGCCACACGGCAGGTGATAACAAGGCTGACTTACAATAATCGGACTGTGACAATCTCTTTCCTCAAAAAAGTGCTGTCTCGCCCGCCACATGTCTGGTCATGCAGGTGACAAAACAGAAAGCACCATTTTTAGAAATGTTATCCAAAGCCACTGACAGTACCCTCTGTGTTTGGAATGTGTGTTTCCACTCCAACAATCATGTTCTTACTTTCATGTAAGATTAAAAAAAACAGCCCCAGTTTCTTATTCGCTTATTGAGTCAAGCTACTGCTAATGCTAACTTAGCTTTTCCTGCTACTTCTTCCCCACATTTAACGTGTTTAACAGGTGAACCACATGGAGCATTGTGCTTATCTATCAGCTATAAGAAATGCAGTTTTTGTCACTTTGATCAGTGCTGACAGCTGTGATTCAAATCAGTTGGTTTACACACGTTTGGACATTGTCAACATGATTTTGTCAGGGAATCAGTTTTAAATATAGGAGAGAAATGTAAAGGAAACCTTCAGTGAGGTTATTAGATGAAAAAGATTTTTATACACAATGCCGTTCACTCGCCCTGAACAACCTGCTCTGTGAAGCGCCTTGAACTACAGTCCAACAGAATGGGGGGGCTCACATAATCTCTCTCAACAGGACGATGTCTTTGAACTCCAAAGCCTCTGCCGACCACCACCCGATGATTCTGCAGCCGCTTCACCAGCCCGGCCTGCCCCCCTCTTCCACATCCCCTCTATTCCTTCTCTGTTGGAGATGAAGCCCACAGGTAAACACACAACACTCTCAGCGGCCATGCAAGAGCAACTGACCTTTTATCTCGGTTCAAGCCTGCCTTTGAGGTTTGGTATACAGCGTTCCTTTGATGCCGTGTATCCAGGCTGCATACTAGGAGAGTGTAAACCTTTATTTTTTACAAAGGAAATTGTGTTAATCACTTTTTTTTTTTTTTTGTTGTGTGAAAAGCTGCAACATGTCAAACTTATAGGAACAATATCTGCTTAATGAACATAAGGTTGTCCTTATATCTCAGATATAGTGAAATTATACATGCAGTATATTATTATCTGTAGTTGAGTTATTAAATTCAGATATGTCATCTTACCTGTCGTATGTATTACATTTCTTCTACTATTTTCTTGTCTAACTGGCATAGCAATATCTAAAAACCTTTATCAATATACTTATCTAAAACTTCAAGCACCCTGAACAAATATAGATAAAACATAAATACATTTGTAATCAGTCTGTTTCTTTTGATATAAAACAGCAAGAGTTTATAGCAAAAATAACTTTACTTTCTGACTCTTCATACATCGTGTACTGAGGTCAACAAAAATGATTTGTGCATTAAAAGGTTGACTGTCTTTGCAGGAGAGGATGACTCCAGCGGGACATCCACGGTTAAGAAGACAAAAAAGAGGGTGCGCTTTGGAGGTCCGCTCTCTCCTGAGTTCTTTGATAAGAACCTGCCTCCCAGCACACCGTTACAGAAGGGGGGGACGCCGGCCCGGGCCCCCACACCAGGTGGGAGCTTACAGCCGCGCTCAGCACTGAAGACACCACAGAGGAGTGAAACCCAAACAACACAAGCACAGCCGGATCTCTGCAGCCCCGCTGGGTTTGGAGCCTCGCCTACTCTTGCAATGCCTCGCAACCGTAGAGCGCTGTCGGAGGGAGAGGACAGTGAAGGGATGGATGGAGAAGGATTGGTAATGATTCTGTGACGCCGTGGTGTTTATGCTGCACATGTCATAAAATAGTTGTTTCAACATTGAAAGTTTACAAGGAAAATAGCCTGCATGTCATAGCAGGGGTTAACACAGGTGTAATTAACAACAATATTTATGGGCCCATTCTATTCAGTGTGTCATGGCCATTTCGGTTGGCAGCATGCACAATGCCTGGGCCATAATTAATGTTAATTAAACCTGTGTTTAGCCTGAAATGACATGTCAAAATGGCTGCTGTGAAAGGGGCCTATCCAAGTCGCTCTCAACTACAGACTTCCAAGATTTTCACAAGAAACTAGTGTGTTTTTTTTTTGGTTTTTAGTACTGACACATGTAAAAGTGTGAGACTACAGTTTTAGTGTTCCCAAGGTTCCTCTTTTCGATTATACCTGGATTATACAATTCTGAATAAGTGATGTTGTTTAATATTTGTTGTGACTTAAAATAACCTGAATATGCCCCACTATGTGTGTGTTACAGTCAACCTTGTGTTTTGTTGTCCTAGATTGTTTTCCCTTTAATGGAGGAGATTGACTCTGCGGGGAGCAGAAATACAGGTTGATTATAGTTTATTTACTCTGACAGTTATTGCCTATTGTCTCTGCTAGAACGCAGTCAGAATCTGTAATGTTAACGGCTCTCTCCATTTGTGGAAATTTCAGAATGTACGTGGGAAGCCCAGCCATTGAATTTAAACGCTGCTTTCTACGAGGAGTCTCTTTCTCAGATTCTGACAGGTGAACTACCGACACTACATCTTTTCCTTTCACTGACACTTAAGTTTGTGTCTTCATCTCTCCTGTTCTCCACCTTCTCCTGTCTCCTGACACATTTGAGACACATTTGTTGGGTGTAGCTCAAACGCCGCAAGTTACTCATTTTAAGTTGGCTTAAGAAAAAGGCAAATATTGGACATGTTAAACCACTGCTTGCAAGTATCAAAGACAGAACAGGATCTTTGTCATTTGGAGTCCGCTATATCAAAGTCCTCTTAAACCAATCTTTAGTCTCTGCTGGATGTTATTTACCATGCTTATCCAGCTAATCAGTATTACTTATGGCTGACAAACTCTCAACAGCTGTAATTTCAACTGTAATACATTTTTCCTCAGAGTCTGAGGCCAATCCCAACACAACCTCTCTGATGGATGCCCTGGATGAGCCTACACCCTTACCAGA
The DNA here is from genome assembly GCF_027596085.1 of Anoplopoma fimbria. Lineage (NCBI taxonomy): Eukaryota > Metazoa > Chordata > Actinopteri > Perciformes > Anoplopomatidae > Anoplopoma > Anoplopoma fimbria. Next base: position 20,047,366 of record NC_072461.1, read on the forward strand.
GAAGGAAACGCAACATGAAGCCGTTGTGGAAGCTCCAGCTCCAGCCCAATCTAAAAACCAAAGGAAAAAGGTCTGCCATCGTTAGAGTTTTTTTTTATTTTTTTTATCTACTTTCTTGGATAGATAAGATAATCCTTTATTAGTCCCGCAGCGGGGAAATTTGCATTCGGAGATCATTGTGGGTTCACAAGATCTAGTTTTACAAACTCTTTGCTTCACATTTATTCAGTAACAGTCTGTTCATCACCAGATTATTACCATCCTCTATAGATTCCCATACTGTGATAAAAATCATTTCATCCTCTAAAACTTCTAAATCTCCTCCGTAGCAGCCCGGACCAGAGCGAGCACCTAGCAGCGAGGCTCCAGCTCACTCCAGCAGCAGAAAGAGAAAGGTCTGCTATTACCATAAGCTGTTTTCAGCTTGATCTCACTTCTGCAAATCTCCATTTACCGGACGAGACGTCTTTTTTTAATAATTTAGGGGTCATAACATGCTCCTATTTAATCTACTGTTTAATTCCACTGGATCTGAACTAAATCACATCCGAGGGTATCCACTTTATGTTTGCGAGAGAGTGTGGCAGAGACACATATAATCATATAATGTATCCTCATGCCAACACTGTGTCCCCCTCAGCAGCCAGAGGAGAGCGAACCTGTGAAGAGGTCGACGCGCTCCGCTGCCAAGTCGGCCTCTGGGAAGATGAAGGTGAGTTGGCTGAGTCTGCTCGTTTGATTTCTCTTTCCACGGCTCCACTGAGGGATCTGTAGACATTTCTTTCTGGGAGGCCGTCTCGGAGCCGATGGCAATCCAACTACAACTTACTTTGCCTGAGTTGTGGAAAAGAGCTGTGTGTGTATGCTACAGTGTAACTCCTCCATATGACTCACACCACACATTTACCATGTTCACCACAGGATTTATTAATTATGGCAATGCTATTATGAAATATTACACTTTAAAACACTTGAGAAATCACCAGACTTCTAGAGTCTAGATGAGTCTAGATGAGTACAGTGAGAGTTGTGCTTCCTGCTAACTACACACATTGCTGTGGATGGACATGGATCCAGTACAGCAGGTAGTTTGTAATTGACAATAAATCCCCTTATGCCTCAAACACCTTGTTTGAAGGCAGTCTGGATGCTGTAGCTTCCCTTTACTGTAGCTCACATTGCAACAGTGCATTTACGGAGCCTGTTGTGTCTTCTGACAGCTTTGTATTTGTTTTTTTTGTTGTTTTTTTAATACAGGCTCCATGTCAGGACTGTGTTTCGGTATAAATTGGATTATTTTCGCCACGTTGCCAAACAACTTTCAGTTCTGCTATTTCACTCGGCAGAATGACGTGGGTAGAGATTAGATTAAAGCAGTGTGTAAATAATCAGAGATCCACTTTAAAGCACAAGGTGTCAGTAAGACGGGACCTTTGTAATAAGAGGACGAACCAAATAGGAATTAATACCCTCTGAAAATGAAATGCTACATCTCAAAAGGCGTATCCTGATACATTATTTATTTGGACACAATGATGCTGTGGAAAAGAGGTAAAACTTCCCCCGCTCCTGTAGGAATGTAAAGCTCTACTATAAACTGTGATTATAGGTTTTCGTTGTGATTATGATTATTATTAATTCAAAAATCCACAGCTTCTGAGAACTACACAATCAGCCACAGAAACTTTCTACACAAAAACTATTATTAGACTAATGTAATTACAGAGGATGACATAATGAGGTGCTATCAAATTTCAGTCAATACAAACCTGTCTAACAATGCAGGCTGTCTCTTCACAGAGGACCGCCGCAGCGACGCGGCGATGGAACAGGGACGTGGACCGCTCCCTGTACGGCTCTCGGGCATACGCCTCCAAGAACCCCAACCTGAGTCCCATCACTGAGAGGTTGGCCCTCATCGGCCAGACTGAAGCAGCACAGCAAGTTCCCTGTACGGGCTGCACAGGTAAAAAAAAAATGCAGGTTATAGCTTTGTCTTTATTGTATTGATAGTCAATTATGGGTTTTGCTTCTATGCAGAAACATATTAATAACAAAAAAAAATTTCCCCCTATGTGCATTTTCCATAACGTACAACCCTTCAAAATATTTGGTTGTCTCACAAAATGTTTTATTGATACCTGAAAAGTTGGCAGAATTGATCACTGCAAAATCAACTTCCCTGATATTCTTTTTTTATTTTCTTCATTTCGTCCTACAGCCCCAAATCATGAGACCCACTTGGACCCTGAGATGGCTAACGACACTCAGGCGACAGGTGACCACGCTGTGACAAACTCTTCCGTCACATCTCCAAACTCCAGTAAAGAAAGTACGACAGCGAAGAGCAGGAGGCTGTCTGGGCCGAGAGTCAGAGGGAGAGGACGGAAGAAGAAGGAGGTCGGTGTTGCTAATGATACCCCGCTCAGTGAGGAGACTCTGGATCAGACTCTGGATCAGACCGGAGGAAACACCGAGGAGCTCTGTGATGACCAAACTACTACTACAAACCTCGAGGCGTCAAGCGAAACCCCGCTGAACTGCACTGAACCGGAGCAAGGAAAAGAAGACACTGAACATAATGAACAGATTCCTGCAGAAGCAGATACAGATGCACTCTGCACAGACTCTGATGGGAAATTAGAATGCCATGAAAGTCTGGATGCACCCACCCCAGACTGCCCACCTTCAGGTGGAGAATCCAACAACACTACGAGTCGTACAGAAAAGAAAAAAGCCATGAAGGTCAGGAAGAGCTCTGTAAACATCTCAGTGCTACATGAGCAGGAGAACAAAGCAGAGAAGGAGAAGGAACAGGGAGGCCGAGCGGCGAGCCAGCAGGAAAACATCCGGTCAAGCTCTGATAGCCAGGAGGAAGCGGGTGTAGCCGACCTACACCTCGCCCCATGGCAGGCTGACTTTAACTTCGAAGATGTGTTCAAACCTGTCGCCACTAGAGGGCAGCGCTCGGTACGCCGCAGCCTGAGGAACCAGAGCAACGCAGAGCACAGCAGCAACAGTGCAGGTCTCGCCTGGCTGGCTTGGACCTCCCCTGACACCAATAAAGAGTCCCGCAGGAGGACCCGGGGCCGCCGGCTCAGCGCCGCTCCACCCGTCCCAGCCTCACTCCCCGAGGAGACACAAGACGACGCTTCGTGAGACTTTAAAACCGACTACATGACCATGAACTAAGACTAAAGGGGCGATGACTAATAGATTCATCTAATCTTCATACCTACCAATCCTGTTTGTTTCAGATTAGATTGGAATGATTTTCCAAAGAGCCGACTGATTGTTTTGTATTTGCTGAAACATCGATGCCTTTGTTCCCTGTGAATTATTAGAGCTGACCAGTAATTTGTAGCCAGTTTCCTCTCCGCTTACCAAGCCAGTCAATAAACCCTGTGAGCCCAATCATCTCTGCTGACCACCTCCCAATCAATATCCAAGCACTCAGCTGGTAATCACAGAGCATCTTCAGACCCGCTCTCCAAAGTCATTGGATCGAGCATCTCCAAGTCAATATCTGCTCTTTGTGGATAGATGAAGATGGCTGCACTGCATTCACCACCTGCCATGCAAGGCTGGGCAGGACGAAGGGATAATAATAATAATGGAATAGTAACGGGGGGGATTCTGCCTTACACACAGAAATCTAATTGCTAGGCTCAAACAATTCTGTTTATTTGTGGTTGCTGGAGTTTTTCCTCTTTTTTTCTTATTTTTCCCCCCTCCCAGTGATTTAAACTGATGACATACACGTAAATGTCCAGAAGAGGTCACCGTCCCATTACATTACCTGATCTTTTAACGAATGTTTTTAAATATGTGAATAAGGTTGAAATTGGTTTAAACGTTGCACCAAATCAGAAAGAAGTTTGCGTGTTCTCAGTGACTTTCCTGGAATGTCAAGATGTACCTTGCTATATACTCTTATTCTGATTAAATGCTTTGGTTGCAAGTAAAGACATCTCATTAAATCAAATTGTGTTCATTTAAACGGATGATTTAATCTCACTTGAAAGGGATTCATCCGGATAAGAAACCAGCTGTGTGGTCAGTTCAGTTCAAGTACAGCAGCTCTCCTTTCACATAAACCACGTCGCTTCATAAATTATCAACCTCATCTACATTTTGAACACAGCCAAATGTCTGGCAGGAAATTGACCTCTGACCTCTCCAGATTCCAACCAGTCAGAGATTCACAATCCGCTCCTCTTTACCGGCTCCATCCATCTGTCGGAGAGAGCGGTAATAAATTGAGTTTCAAATTCAGTTCACATTGGAAAATTGGCTCCTGGAATGATGCATGGCTGTAATCTATCCATCAGCGGGTAATTGACTCGCTCCTTTTTTTTTTTATTTTTTTTAACATCCAGTCAGAGGCACTTGGCTGAAGGACACCAGAGGTTTTCTGGCTCTCAGTGAGCCAAGGTCTCTTCTGCTCTCCCACCGGGAGACTGATGGACAGTCATAGTCACCACGAGGGTTCTGGATCAATGCGGTGGGGCTACTGTGCCATCTAGTGGTGGACATAGGGAGCTGCAGACGGCTGTGATTCATCTGGCAACTTTCTCAACTATGAAGAGATGAAGGAAGTTACAGGAAGTGATGTGATGCTATCACCAGGAGAGGAAATCATTTAGTAGTTTATTTGTGTCAAAGGGGCTTTTGTTTGTTGCTGCTTCTGAATAAGAACAACCTGAGGCCTGAGTGCTTCCTGTTTGTTTTTTCACAGCATCATGTGCTCATGTTGGGTCTGTGTCTTATCCCACAGACTGATTTTAAAAACTTGTAACCGGGAGCGTCTTTGTGAATGGGCTGTTTTTAAGTGTGTGTGTGGTGGGTGGGTGTGTGTGTGAGTGTGTGAGAGAGAGAGAGAGTGTGGGGTGTGAAGGCGAAGCCCCTGTCCCTGGCAGACGGGCATAGTGAAGACGGCTTAACACAAGAACAATGGGGTCCTTTGACCAAAACGACGCCCCCAAGACATGTGGCCTCCTGTCACCGTGGCAACCCCCCATGGGACAGGGAACGGGGGCTGACAGCTGGAGAGGAGGACTGACAAAAAAAAAAAAAAAAAAAAATGGTAGTCCATTTCTTTCCACTGAAGCTTCCCTCCTCTACATCTTTTCTGTCTCACCCTGTCCTCCTCCACTCAGGGCCCTTATGAATGTGCGTTACATCTCATTTTACAACTTCATGTGATTGACCTTACAGGGGCCCGAGTCACCACCTACAGCCCATCCAACTCCTCCACACACAAAAAAGAAGTCAACAATAAATCCAGTCTTTATGGGCTCTTGTTGCTGCCGGTAATAAGAGAGAGCATCGATCTCGTTGACAAATACGAGGCTGAGCCACAAGACTTCACGCTCGCTGTAGGATACACTTGATTTTACGCCTCATTTTAAAACGGATGAGGACTTTCTGCGCAGACACAAAGCAGCGTAATGAGTTATTTGTACTGCCAGATTTAGAGACTTTTTTTTCTTCTTTCAATTAGTTAATTAGTAGCTGAATGGTACTAAGTTGTCTCGCCGCCTCGGTCTTTTCTGCTCTCGATGCTGTGAGCCTTCTATTATTGATGCTCGGAGGCTCGCTCTCTAAGCTGTGCACAGCTCTCCTCCGGAGCTACAGACAGCAGGAGGAGGGCAACAAACAAAGGCGGGACAGCAACACCAGATCCTCCAGCTACTCTCCGTTTGCTTCTTCTGTCTCAGTGTGTCTGTGCTACAGCTGTGGTTGGCTCAGACCTGCTTCAAACAGCTGCCTCACTGCATCCTGCCCTTCTAGTTTTTATTAGTTGAAGAATGCTTTATAGTTATTCGGGGAATAAATCTGACGTTCATAAACAAAACATTGTATTGCGATTGCTGTACTTGAACCATTTTCGGCGGCAATCATTTTGTAGTGGGAAAGTTTTACTTTTTTTTTCGAACTCTTGGTGTCTTTTTTAGTTTTCTAGCATAATAACGTGCATTTCTAAATTCCATCTTTTAGTTTTTCCATCTACTTAATATCAAGATTGCCAGTTTAGTGTGTTTTCTTTTCAGTAGAACAAGGTCATGAAACATTTAGAGGTATCAATCTTACTGCAGGTGCATTGGGACATGAACAATATTAATTAAATGTTGTTTTTTTCAGTAATACGTTCTTTTTATTTAAGTTATATAAGGCTTTTGAAGTTGGCTTTGAGGACATTTTTATAGGCCTTCACTGCCAGTAACTTCCACATCTCTGTAAACGGCTTGCTGAACGCACACCGAGCTGCTTTTCCAAAGCTTCGCTAATTAATGTACATCTGTAACATCAATCCATTAAGTGGTGGTCTCTACCTCTGTCATTTTGTAACATGTTTCTTCAGATCTGTTTGTATCTGCCTCAAGTTTAACCTGCATTTAGTGCAATACTTCTCATATCTGTCACATTAAAGGGGAATTCCACCAATTTGAAAAGTCTGGTCTTGGGGAGAACTACTGTCTATGTCAGTCTTAGTGATGATGAAGACAACAATAAAAATTATTTTTTTATCGACCTCAGTTTGAGGCTAGCAGTTCGAGACTACATTAGTTGCTGCTACTAGCATATAGCATTACACACATTACTCTCCCAGAATCCCGACCACACACTGTGGATGTAGAAGGCATGTTTTGACAAGAATACTTATTACTGAAAAGAGGATATCTCTTGTTCTGCTGCATCAGTCACAGTTTAGTCACCGTCATGCAGGTTAACAAATGTATTCTGACAAAAACAAAGTACAGTGTCGCCTACAGATTACAGCGTTGTTTCATCTTGAGCAGCCAGAACCGCTTTGTCATAGATGAACATCTTCCAAAAGATATTTCATTTCATTTGGGCCAGATGGGTTGACGTTTTTTAGAGAGCTTTCTTTATTGTCCTATAAGGAGAGTGCCATCATGTTAGTTTATGTCTGAATGTAAAGTGGATTTTTCAAAGTACTGTCAGGTTTTTTCCGTATCTGTAAACACCTGCAGAGGAAGGCCGGAGGAGGAGGAGGAGGAGGAGAAAACTAATAACATCCTGTTTGTGTCGGGAAGCAACAGGATTTATGCTAAATAGGACTTCTCTGACACAGGTGCTAACAACACTGTTTAGTTCCGGCTAACCACACTGCAGATGAAAGAGGCTGCCAATTATCTTGACCACAGTCTCATGTATTTATGAAAATTATGCGCATACCAATGCAGCCTGATCAGTTGGACAATTACATATCATATAACAGTTTGGAAGCAGACGCATTCATCAAAAAACAAGAATACAGATTAAAACATTTACATGTATTAGCAATCACGTATTGTAATTGAACACACATGGAATGATGTTGTGTCTAAAAAAAAAAGTGCAAAGGGAAAACAGTACGGTTAGACACAGGACACGGAGAGCTGCCCACTAACATACCTGTACCAATCTCCTAAATGTTTGGGCATGTCCAAACTCGATACGGTCTTGACTGAAAAGTTTTCCGATGAGGAAAAGTAGTGTCTGCTTGAACGTCAACTCTCCCAACATATTCACTCATACTGGGTAAAAGATTGAATCAATGTTTAACATCCATTCTTAGGAAATGTGGGATTTATCACAGGTTTGGTTGGATCGTTAAGAAGATTATGAGAAAATTCTAAAACAAAAAGTTCTAATGATAACATGTAACTTTTCTATATTGCTGGGAAACCCCCGACACAGACATTAAATGAATGATGCTTTTGAGCCATTTAACACTCTAGTAGTTGCAGACGCCATTAAGAGGAAGCATCAACTAGGATTTAATGTCTCATGTTTACCGTTCATTCCTTTATTTCCCCCCAGAACTATTAACTGTGATCACAATTGCTTATATATTTGTACATAACTGGGTATTTAATTCCTCCAGTGTGTATTTTTTTTATCATCAATTATGACCAATATTATGTTAGCAGATGTATTGCAACTGCTGAAAAACACAATAGGAACACAATAGGAACTTGAATCTGGTCTCTGTGGATTCATGTTTTCCCAAAGTTCATATGAGTTTCCATTACCTTCCACAAAACATGTATTCCCTCTGGGCGTGGATGTGAGCTGTCCCTCGTTGTCTGTGTGTTGTGTAACCGTGCGGTGTACTGTTGACCTGTCCAGGGTGTTTCCCTCCCCTCTAAATGTTGCATGCTGGGAAAAGCACCAGGCCCACTCCCTCCCTGTATTCAGTTGACACAGAACCAACACACTTTTTGGTCTAAATCCTCAATGCTCAGAATCAAGAATCCTGTCGGTCTGAGCCAACATCATCAACATGTTGTCTCCAGAGAGAGGAGGCAGACTGCCACTGCAACTGGAAAACCAGAACTTTTGCTGTTTTTTGAAAGAAATCCCTGAAGGGAGGCTTCATCTTCAACTCTGTGTTCAACTGTGCGAGCATCGAGCTGAAGGGCACTGAAGGCAGCTGCTACTCGTTCTGCAAAGCGACCTCAGAGAGTTAGCTATAAAAAAATAAAAAAAATGTAAACTTAGGAAAAAAATATGTTTTTGCACTCATAAACCAGATATTTTTACAAGGCACACACATTTTTTAAAGGATAAACATTCATTTACAAGAATACAAGGAAGGATAAATAAAACAAATAAAACAGATTTAAACCAAACTACCAACTAACTATCTTCATGGCTAGATAACACAGAAGATAAGTTAGACAATATGTTTTTTTGTAATTTAATCTTCACTAATTGGCACCCAGTTGTATTAGCTGTGTATGTATGCCCCTGTGACTTCATTAACCCTTTGCCTCTTCAGCTATGAATATGTCAACAACTAAAGATGTAACAGTGAGATATTGTACCAAACACTCTTTTTTTAAACGTTGCAATGTTTTTTCCTCATATCGACCATTACAAAAGCTTTGAGTACAGTACACAACGCTACCAGACGTGGACCTGCGTTTAGACTATTTGGTTACACAGGTTACACAAGTCACAGTTGTGTAGTGGGTGACTTTCTGTGAGTTTATCATAATAAATTATTAAGTGAATAAGATATGTTTAACATGGAGAGAGTGTTTGGCCATCACTAGCCTCCAAAGAACCATCACAATGTTTCTTGTAATAGATTCTCTTCTCTACTCTGCACTCTCTATTGCAAAAGATGTTCCCTCATTATGTATTTAGGTGTTGGTGGTCATCAGATCATTCAATGAACCTCTGTTCCCTTTAGGAATCGCCTGCATTCATTCAGGTTCTTCCTTCAATGTGTCTTCCATCAGTAGATATAGTAGATATCAGAGTGTGACAGTTCAGTGTAGCTTTCTCTCAAGACAGAATCTTGTGCAGAATTTTACAGGCTGATATTTTTTTATGGGACAGAATGGTCAAAATGTTAAATGTTAATCACTGCACAAATAGCCTGTGAAATGGAACCTAATGGAAGCAGTAATACATAGAGCTGGGGTAGGCAGTTTATTTTTGGCATCATTGGGCAAAAATTACATTATCACTCAACCTGACAGAGCCAAGAAGTCTAGTTTTTGCTCAAATCACCTGGATACAAATACACTAAAAGGGTATTAAAAGATACACCGCCTACAACTTTATTCTACTGAGTATAATCCAGGTATTAAGAATTTCTGACATCCATGCACACACTTAGGCGGCATCCAGGCGTTTGCAATAAAAAGCCCATGGTCACGGCACAAGCATGACTGTGAAGCTATCAGCACTTAACTCTGAGTGTTTTCTATTTATCAATCTACTCTCTAAAGCCCTCTCAGACCCAGAGGTGACCTGATCACGATCTGCAGTGGCTGGCTGGCTCCTCTTTGAGCAATGGGTCATGCTGACATGTTGTCAGCCATGATAAATGAGAAGGTGTTTGGGTCGGTGTTAAGTAAATGGACTCATTATTGATGACCTCAGAGCTCCCTGTTTGTTGCCAGTATCAGTGATGACTTCCAGGCCTCCGCTGCAGTAAAAAAAAGGGGATGTTGTGATTCTGTGGGTCAGGGAAGGACTCAAAGCCTCGGGGGCCCGGCTGGAGTATCTGCCAAGGCGGGGTTAAGTTGAGTTACTTGGACTGATGACCTCAAAAGAGGGAAGTTCACTGGCGCTGAAGCTCTGTGGCAGCCTCTGTGTGGACTGGCTGTTACTTGCTCCTGTCACGATGGTCAGAGCTGAAAGTTACATCTAAGCTTTTGCATTTCTGGTTATTTTTTGTACGGGAGAACAGACATGTGGTGGTGAGAAGACATTAATACAATACGTGCAGAGAAACACATGGTGGCATATCATGAGGCTTCGCTTAAAAGGCTAGTGTGCATTAAGAATAATAATTAACAGCTTTGTGAGGCAGTGGTGTAAGTTATGAATAATGTTGGTGTGATGTGAGTTATTTTGTTTAGTTTAAATCAAAGATTTGTGCTAACATCAGCCTGCCTACCTTCTCAGGATCACAATGTTAACATGCTGATGTTTAACCATGTTCATGTCCACGTTAATGTTCATTCTAGTTTAGCCTTTTAGCGTTCTATCATGTGCTACTAAGCACTGAACACAAACACAGCTAATGTTTTATCATTAGTTATGCTGGTATTTAAACCAAACTATACGACACATTCAAATTTTTACCTTGCGATGGCACTTAATAAAGAGTCAAAAGATAACCAACATCATAAGAAGTCATCTGAGAGGGACGTAAATGTGTGTCCCAAATTTCCTGGCAATACATCCAGCAGCTGTCGAGACATTTCACTTAAAATCCAAAATGTCAACATCATGGTGCTCTAGAGGAGCAGTCAGGGCATCAGTCAGTAGGACTCATCCTCTGGGGACCATGTAAGACTACAACATTTTTCAGTCTGGACCAAAGTGTTGGACCCACCGACCAATAGACTAGCAGCCCTTACATTGCCATATAAAGCCGCGCTGCTAGTATATCTAAATATTCAAATGTAAAAATGTATTTTATATTAAATTGCCACTGTGTATATGACCCGGTGTGTAAGTGGGTTCCGGAAATTCAGTTTAGCAAAATGTAAAAGGTGCTTATATCTCAATTTGTAAGGCAACCTGCACAAGGCAACAAAAAAAAACATCGCTATGAATACAAACTATATATCCCCTTTAGGATATCCATGCATATCAGCCAATACATTTATTGAAATGTGTCCCACATATGAAAAAAAGCTATAAAACAATTTGAGCCATGAGTTTTCCCTCCACTCCATCCCTGCAGATGCCTGTTCCAGTCAGGAAATGTATGAGGGGAGGGGGGGGAAACCTGGATGGATGAGACGCGATATAATCATCACTCTCCGCAGCATTTTCTGTTGTCTTTCTCCATATGAAAAAACACAGCCAGCCCTCTGTCACTGTCACCTGGGCGAGATACTGTTACCCCGAAGGACTGCAGGTATTTATCACCTTCACTGTGATATGTATAAGCACGTCACTTTGTTCCACGTCTCTCAGGATAATCCCTGATTTTAATTTACATCAATATGATTACCCAACATGCTCCATCTGTTGCCTCTTGGTAGCGCGGTGGGTGGGGGGTGGATGGGGGGGGGGGACGACAAACATGTCTTTACACAGACAAGGATCTAATTATTCAATTAGGGTCCGTATTGAATGAATAACTGATTCAACGCAGTTTACATAACAACAACACCGATCATTACTGCCTCTGTAATGCAATTTACGGCGGCCGTGGAGGGCTCATCATTCATGGGAATGTACACTTTTTTGCCCCCATTACCCTGCAGTAATCTGAAAGTGGTATCATTAATATTAATGACTGCGAACCAAACTGATTTCTTCTTTCTTTCTTTAATATATATAGCATCGCTCACACTGATGAAATTAAGGCATCAAATCATTTGCGTTCACTCTCCCATTAACCAACGTATCCTTTTTGACATAACTGTCGCTCCTGACTCTTAATGGCATTGATTAGGAAGGCCTTCATGTTCCGTTTCTGGTGTGAGAAAAAAAAAACTTGTTGTGTAAGCGAGCGCTTGGTAAAAAAAAAAAAAAAAAGGTGGGGGTAGCCTGTGTGAGATGGGGGCGGGTGGGGGTGTGGAGAAGTAGACAAAGCCTGCTGAGCTCCAGAGGTTAAGTCCCCCCCCCACCACCACCACCACCACCAGGCCCACAGGAATGTGTGTGCCAGAGAGTCCTGGAGGCGGAATTGTTGTCTGTGGTGCATCCTGCTCTGTGAACGCTGCAGAGATCCCATATACTCCAAGACTCTGTGGCCTGGACTTGGGAAGGAGCCTGTAATGTGGGAGGTCTGGATAATACTGAACAGCCAAACAAGGCGTCATGTGATACGGCTGCTGTGGTGCAGTTGTGTCGTCATAGATTCACTTTTTTGTGTGTGCTTTGATGCTGTTTAAGCAGGGTGAACACAACAAACCTCCAGTTCTAATGAAAAGTTAAAAAAAAAAAAAAAAAAAAAAAAGGCCTTCTTCTTTGTCTTTTGATTATCCTACTTCCCATCTTAATTGTTTCCACTTTCATTGGATCAAGAACAGCACTTTGATTGACTCCCTGTTTTCTCCTTGCTGTCTTGACTTGTCTGGTTTGTTGGTGTTTTTTTAATTGCTGCTGGTAGTGCCTTGGAGTAAAACCAGAAGAATTAGGCGGCCGTACGTGAGTAATAAAGCTGAGCAATGGCTCGTGATTCCAGAGACAGATCAGGACTACAATAAAAAGTGGGGGTGTTTTAGAGGGAGGAAGTAGAAAAAGGAAGTGAACACAAAATCTTGCAAATAAAATAAAAAAAGAGAAACTTTACAGACGTAAGGTATTTTACCAACAAGGTGTATTTGCAGTTTTTACAGAAAAATACAGAAGTGACCATTTATGCAGTTAAACCCTGTTCTTCACAGTCTGTTGCGCTTTCAAACGAATTATGCATTTTATACTCATCACTGTCATCATTTATTTAGCAAAGACTTCGATGGACTTCCTTACAAAGAAATAATAGTTAGTTAATAACGTTTCTAAAGCTTCCAAACTACTTCACATTTCTTCTCCCTTTTAAATCTTACAGTACACAATCCAATCAATGATTTCCCAACTAAATATATTCCATGTGTAAACATTTTTTGCATTGAACTTCTTTCAGGTTCAATGCACCTTTTAAATGTCATGAACTGAAAACTGTCCTCAGGCTGGATTTGAAAGTTTAACTAACTGGTGTTTTATTAGGACTCTTATAATGCTTTTAATTCATTTTGTTGTGTTATTTTGTTGGTGGTCTTGCTTTAGACATGTTGTATGTTGGTTGCATGTTTGTCTTGCTGTGACAGTTTCTTGCTATCAGGTCTCTCTTGAAATCTAGAAGAATCTACCTTAGTTAATACAGCCATCCTATGACTCTTGCCTTGAGAACTAAAAACACTAATAAAACAGACGTGTCAGGGGTTTTCCCAGCTTGAGCGCTATCGATTACGTGACTCGTTCCCCCTCTGCTGTACTTAATAGTGTTAAAGTCAGAGCTATTTGTGCATCTTAATGGCCTTGTCAGAGGCCCTTGCTTGAGATGTACATACACTTAAAACGACTGTTAACCACAGCAGGACAATTGATTTGTCAAACAGAGTAGTTCTCCACATTTCCCTCCCTGTCTCTCCAACGCTTAAGTCTGGTGTACGAGAGCACTCTGCGCCACTCTTAGGCACTTCTGGGGTTCAAGTGAAGGAGGTGGTGTTTTGAGGGAGATCTCAGACAGGCGGAGACGGAGGGAGCACGAGAGGTGTCTGGCCGGACTTTCAGCTCAGCGCCGGCAAGCTGCACTTCACCTTCCAGCTGCTCTCTGTCCCTCTGGATCCAAGGCAGGGGAGGGAGCAGGGCCCACAGGGAGGGAGGTTGGGGAGGAGCAGTTTGGATGGTGGTGGTGGGGGTCACTGGATGGGTGGGGGCACGCTCTTTGGCGGACAGGCCCTGGAAATTTCCGTTGAACGTTTCAGCGCTTTTTTTTTTTTTTTTTTTAGGAAGGGAGGGGTTTGGAGTTGCAGTTTGGGTCGGGGTTGGGGGGTGTTTGGGGACTTGGCAGCCAGCCAGCCACAGCAGGAAGCTTGCTAGTTTCACACGGACAAAAAAAATAAAAGAACGGGCCTGGACACTGCATGGCTATCGGAGCGCAGAACTCCAGTCATCGCCCAAAAAAAACAGGAACTCAGAAATGTTGTCTGCACGGCTGGTGGCACAGATTGACTGCTACTGAACCCCAGCTCCACTCAACAGTCACATTTCCTTCATTTGTTGACAAAGTTAAAAGGCATCAGCTGGAGAGGCAGCGTTTGCCATTTTTCCTTTTAGCTGTGTCACTTCCATAAGATAAGGTCTTGTTTTTCTGTTCTCATCAATTCACACTATATAGACTTGCCTTTTCCACAATACAGGAGTAACCAAAGCGGCCAATGATTAAGTACGGGTTAATATTGAATACGTTATGTGTCAAGAGGCCTTGGAAATTTCCCCTCAGATGAACTCACTACATAAACATCCTCAATTACTGAACCGTAACAGGCAATCAATCAGATTGTAGGTTCACTTCACAATAGGTGATCTGACATGTAGCTGCAAAAGGATTAAGAATAAAAACCACAGAAAAACCCATTTATAGGCTGTGTGGAAACTGGCCAGCTCAAAATCAAAAATATGGCAATAACAGCTACAACAACTAAACAAGCATGGTAATCGTAGCATGAAAGCTTTTGGGGATGCTGTAAGTTTATTTGGCTTGGCTAAGGTCCAGCTTTTTAAACTCGAGGCTGGAAGAAGTGGAGCAGAGCAAGAGCCAGCAGGCCCGACAGCAGGGCTGGAGAGCAGGGGTGCTGCTGTGCATCAGGTGGACGGGGTGTGTGTGTGTGTGTGTGTGTGTGTGTGTGTGTGTGTGTGTGTGTGTGTGTGTGTGTGTGTGTGTGTGTGTGTGTGTGTGTGTGTGTGTGTGTGTTGGAGAGGGGAGGGTTGCAGGGGGCAGGTGGACACTGGTGCTGGGGGCTCAGGGCCCCATAGCAGGTGGATGCTCAGAGAATAGAAATTAAAAGAGGAGGGATTAAGGGGATGAAAGGAAGCTAAGGATTACTTGTCTCCTTTTTCTCCCCCAAAGATAGAATACAAGCCAAGGGTCTGAATACCAAAACACCCCATTTGTGGTTATGGGCTAAATGTATTACCCAATACTAAATGTACTTTCTCTTTTTTTTCAACCATACAGATGGTCAGAACCTGTTCATATTTGGGAGACCGATGTTTTAAAACAGGAATTATACGGAAATAGAAAATGTTACATTTTAAGCATAAATGCCTGTTTTAGGAATGCAAATGACTATTATTTTTTCATTATCAATTAGTCCTTCATTCACTCTTTTTTCTAAACAGGATTATTTCTGCAATAATCCAATGGAAAAATCACTTTGTTTTTTTTGTCGAGGGAACTAGTGAGACGCTAACTTCCGTGTTTCGCCAAGAAAAATCCATCATCCGTGCAGCCCTCTATTGGTGAACTTTACATGCTGGTAAGCAAAATTTGGTACCATTGGAAAGAGCCAGGTTAGCTGTTTTCCACCTGTTTCGCATATTTATGTTAAGTTTGGCTTTAGCTTCTTTCAGACATAAGTGAGATATCGATCTCTTCATCTAACTCTTGGCAGAACAGCAAATAAGTGCATCACCAACTATTCCTTTAACGATTAATCTACAAACAGAATTGTTGCCCATTCTTTTCCTGTCCATCAATTAATGGGCTCATCGTTTCAGCTTCAAGTTTACTTATTTGAAAATAATTGAATGCAGCATACATTACTTTTACTTTGTGCTCAATTAAGTATGCTGTCAAAGTTATCCCATAACAATTTGTAACAATTTGAGTGAACTCCAATAAAAATGTTTGTCAATTAAGATTACGCAAATGTAGATGCCTTTATATCTCTGCCCTCATTCCTCTAATTACTGTATAAGTTGACAGCACTCATTTGGAATGAGAACAAGTCTTCAAGTTGTGCCTCTGCCTCCATTTTTTCTGACTGAAAATCAATAAGATCTGATAACAATTACAATGAATTGACCCCTCCACCCTCTCTCCCCACCCGGGGTTTGTTTGTTCCATGTTGTTGTGTGTTGGTGAACATGGCCTCTTCCGTAGATCATGGCACACGACATTATTTATTCATGGCCGGGAACGATAGATGCGGTGCGAGCTTCTCCTGAGTATTGTCCATCTGTTCGCTGGCCTACTGTACACGCTAATGCAATATGTGAGTCCTCGGGAGGCGTACTAATAGCCGTTCATGTGGTAACGCTTCACACTATTTATCTGTGTAATAACACCGCCTTTGATTATAATTAGTGCATCGTCGTTGAAATGTGATTTATCTGTCCCCGAAGAAGTGCAAGACAAACAGCGAGTAAAGTGTGACCTTACCGGTTTTATTTGATCACCGCTGTGCTGCCAGCAGTTCACCCTCTCGCAAGACACCTCTAACATGGGAAAACCTCAGGTCTAATTGCTCCCTATAAGACACTCTATAATCTGTCTCCGAGGACTGCTGTACACATCATTTTACACAAAGCTGCAGATAATTTAATTTCCACCCAGGGAGCGTTCAGTGTTAGCCTGTAATAGAAAAGGAAGATTGCTGCCAGATTTCCAACACAAGTGCCTCTGTATCGCTATGATCATGAAATTGAAGCGGCGAAACCCAGTGTCCCTGTGATTGTTTCTCTTCTGAATGAGAAGGCTGTGCTTAAATTGTTCAAATTTCCCCAAGGCATATTAATAAATGACGGGGCAACGTGTGATACTTTATCAATCCTTGTGCCGAACTCTGTGTGTTCTGATCCATTATTAATAATAGTGTAATGGTTAAGTTTTGAATTTTCAACAACATATATTACGCCTCAATTATCTCCAACTTGTATTATATCATATTCTAAGTGCAAACTACTTTTTAAAATTGAGGCATTTACATTACGTGTCTTCCATCTGTCACCAGATGCTGTATTTAATGTTGCACTGAGAGGTGTTGCAACAACAAAAAGAAAAAAAACAACAACAACCTTTTCTCTCCGAACATAAATTAGAAGGAAAAAGGTGTGAGGCTCAGCTGTCATAGGATAAAATATAACAAGGTGGATCGACCGCAGACAGTTTACATAATAATTTTCCTTTTGGTGTTAAAAAAGATAATAGTCTGTTTCACAGTCTGACGAGCAATGCATTAGGTGACCGCTCTGCATACATAGATAATAATAGATAAATGTAATAACATGCTTTTATCATGGGATAGCGGCGCTGTAACATCTGATCATCTCTTTTTTTTTTTTGGGGGGGGGGTCTGCTCACTGGATCTGTGTGTGTTTTTTATTCTAAAGATGGGAACAGGACACACACTGTCATAGGATAAAATATAACAAGGTGGATCGACCGCAGACAGTTTACATAATAATTTTCCTTTTGGTGTTAAAAAAGATAATAGTCTGTTTCACAGTCTGACGAGCAATGCATTAGGTGACCGCTCTGCATACATAGATAATAACATGCTTTTATCATGGGATAGCAGCGCTGTAACATCTGATCATCTCTTTTTTTTAGGGGGGGGGGTCTGCTCACTGGATCTGTGTGTGTTTCTTACTCTAAAGATGGGAACAGGACACACACACACACACACACACACAGCAGCTACAATAGACTGCAGTGTGGAGGGGTGTCTCACTTTGATCTTTAAATACCCTCTAACGTTAAGGCACGCTCATTGGCTTTGATTTTTTTTTTTTTTCTACAACTGCTGTGCAAAAAAATGCAGACACTCCCTTGAATCTCTCCCTTATATGTAGGCCTACTTCTACTACAGCAGAGAATGCAAGAACACCTATCCTCCCTCTCTCTCTCCCTCTCTCTCCCTCCACCATCTGTCCCTTTCTTCCATTTCATGTGCTCAAGCATTACCCACACCCCTCCTCTCATAGCAACAGCACAGCACCCCCTCGCCTTGCAGTGGATGTTTTTTTTCTTCTTCTCTCTTCTCTTTTTCTCTCGCCTCGCACCATGCAGACGGTCCCTTGGCCCCCTCGCCTGACGGTTCAGTGTTCCCCCTCCCCCACCAGCCGTGCTCCCGTTTCACTCAAAGATGGCGTCGGCTCTAGAACCCCTGCTCTGTGGCTGCATTTTTTTGGCTTGTTGTTGTCTCCGATTCGCCCGCTTTTTGCACCTTCCCCTCGGCGGCTCGACAAGAAACCCCGGTGAGTATCTGCGGAATATATATATATATATTTTAGGTTTTTTTTATATTATAACACGGTGCTGCTGCTGTGTGTGTGTGTGTGTGTGTGTGAGAGAGAGAGCTTCTCTTTTGGGAAAGCAGAACCGGGACCAGCTCGGGGGGAGGAGGGGGAGAGAGAGAGGGGTACGGAGCGGAGGGATGGTGATCACGGAGGAGGGGAGAGAGAGAGAGGAGGGAGAGAGAGGGGGGTAGCAGAGGCCTAGCTTCCCCGCTCCAGAGGCCTTGTCTTCTCCGCACCGCAGGCTGTAGTTGTTACGTGGGAGGGGAGGAAGTCAGCGAGGTGGGGACGCGTCCTAGCGGGGTGAGAGGAGGAGGAGAGGAGGCCGCAGAGCAGGCAGCGCTGCACGATTTTTATGTCTCTGTGTATATCTGTGTGTGTGGTGAGATGGCCGTCTTGCAAGTTGCATTGTGCCTTTTTTTTTTTCTTTCTTTCTTTCTTTCTTTCTTTGCAAGGCCGCGATCTAGCTGACTAGCTTCACAAGGTAGCGGGCTAAACAACAGCCTGGAGCGGGAAGGTTTGTTGTGGTGGTGGTGGTGGTGGTGGTGTTGCATGCTACACAGCACCCTGTAGGAGACGGTTCATCAATGCGGCAGTGAGAGGGGGGGAAAGCATTGGTGTTTTTTTGCAGCTAGCTCCAAAGCTAATGTTTGCTAACAGTCTGTGTTTTGACTGCATCATGTTTACCATAGCAACCTCACTAAGTTAGCCCAATGGTCCTCTTGCAAGTGCATGTGCATGTGCATGTTTTTTTTAAGGATACCCCCTTTTTCTACCTCATCATTGTGACACATTTGGGTTGTTAGAAGTTATGGGCATAATGTTTGCATGCCAGTAGTGGATTGTTTTATTATTCTGTCTGCAAGTGAGGTTGTTTACAAGCTGTCAGGGGGTAACAATCATCAGCCACGTGATTACTCCTCTCCCCCTGGTTTCCAGGTTGTTAGTAGTGCATGGGCATGCATGGCTTTGTTTATGTATCTGTGTGAAGGAAAGGTATTGCGTTACATTACAGTCATTTAGCAGACGCTTTTATCCAAAGCGACTTACAATAAGTGTATTCTTAGATGCTTGTTTAAGAAAGGAGATGCACTTATGACTTCTGGTGAGTAGTAGTTCTCTTGAATACCTAAGAGAACTACTAGTCACCAGAAGTCATACGTGCATCTCCTTTCTTAAACAAGCAGCTAAAAGCATAAACCAGAGCAAAAGTATAGTGCAGAAACAAACTAATGTGAATACAATAAGTGCAACAAACTAATACGAATACAATAAGTGCAACAAACTAATACGAATACAATAAGTGCAAGTATGGTGTGTCAGTGCGTCTCTAACGCTTTCTCATTCAAACTCATAGACGTTGCTTTATTATCATATTTTTTCCTCACACTCAAAAAGTTTTTACTAACCTCTGCCTTTGTGTGTGTGTTTTTGTTTTCCGTGCAGGGTTTGTCGGCCGCTGATGTTCAGTAGGCACGGAGGTGATCAGTCGTGGCTGCTTCCTGGGTTGAGATACCCGTCCCGACCCAGAGCTCAGAAGTCCAGACTGCTGGAAGAGTAAAAGACAGCGAGAGAGAACAAGTGGAGACGAGGAAACGTGGATCCTTGGTGGACCTTGTGGAATGTTATAATCTACAGAATACATCATTACTGTATTGCCCTCACCTTTTTATCATTGAAACACTAATATCATTTCTTGGAGACCCTGATCATCTTTAAACAACTGGCATTGAGAATTGGCTCGTTTGCCAGTAGCAGGAACCTGACTGAGCAGGTTTTACTGACCTGGAATAGGTTATTTTGCAACAGGCGAATTGGGAAACGCCTTCTTTTTTTGAAAGCCCTTCTTATCGCCAAGATCTACTCTACCCTACATTCTGTGCTCTTGGAGTTTAAGTTGCTGATTGACCTGCTACCACCTCCACTCCCCCTGCTTCTCGTCAGGGACATTCACCTGGCTGGGAGTGGGAGGTGGGTGGACTGTTTTTTTACCAGGTGGAGAGTTGGCTCAGTGGGTTTGTGCTATGGTCAGCTGCTCATTACCGTGCTGCTCATACTCAGCTTCTGAGGGACTCTCTGTGCGACCCCAGGACAAGGGATAGTACGCGGGCAGAGGGCAAAGAGAAAAAGGAGGAGGCGGCGCTACGGCGCAGGCCCGGTTCTTTCCTCGGCTTACAGTCCCTTTTTTGTGTGTGGTCATTGCGGTAAGGCCTGAGGGGTCCCCGCACCCACCCAGACCGTAGCCATGGTGAAACTGGCCAACCCAATGTACACTCAATGGATCCTAGAGGCCATCAAGAAGGTGAAGAAGCAGAAGCAGCGACCTTCAGAGGAGCGCATTTGCAATGCGGTTTCCATGTCCCATGGTCTGGATCGCAAAACGGTTCTGGAGCAGTTGGAGCTCAGTGTCAAGGATGGTACCATCCTTAAGGTCACAAACAAAGGTCTCAACTCCTACAAGGACCCTGACAACCCAGGGCGCTTGGCTCTGCCCAAGCCCAAAAGTAGTGGCAGCTCTGGAGGAGGAGGAGGCGGTGGAGGAGGAGGAGGCGGCGGCGGTGGTGGTGGTGGAAGCAGCAGTGGCGGTGGTAGTTCTCACTCCCATTCTGGGAAGAAACCGGGACTTGACTGGAACAAGTTGATCAAACGGGCACTGGAGGGGCTCCATGAGCCTGGTGGCTCCAGCTTAAAGAACATTGAGCGCTTTCTCAAGTGCCAGGCTGATGTGGCGGCCTACTTGTCAAGCAGGGACTCTGTGGGGTCTGGCATCTTCCACCAGCAGCTAAGGGTGGCCCTGAAGAGGGCCGTGGCCCATGGACGTGTGGTCAAGCAGGGTCCAATGTTCCAGCTCATCAGCCGCAGCAGCTGCCTGGATGACGGGACCGGGACGGTGTCTCTGGAATCACTGCCACCCGTCCGGTTGCTGCCCCACGAGAAAGACAAGGTAATGTCTCTGCACGTACATCCGTCACAGACAAACAAAGGTTGTGTGCATTCACCTTTAAACTTCCACACATTGATATAATACTACAGATGGTAAACCACTGGTCACGGTTATTATGGGTATTATTGACTGTGGATTATTGACAACGGATATAACTGTTATCGTTTGGATGTTGCTGATCAATGTTGATGGCAAAAGTTTTAGTAAATACATCACACATGTAAAAAGAGAAAAGCACTTTGGTCTGTTGGGCTCACATGTTTCTAATAAGATACTGATTATTCTGTCATAATAACAGCTGCTCCTCCGATGAAACTTTTTGAAACAACAGAAAGAAAGTGAGTGTGATCTTGGAAAGTTAAAAGAAGAAACACTCTTTGTTGCAATCCAAACAAAAGTTAATCGACTCACATAATAGCCGTGTTACACCCAGATTAGTCCAGATCTATCAGCTGGAACTGCATTTTCTTTACTTGATCTGATTGGTCATGGGTCTACAAGGCTGTTATTAATTACAACACAAACTGGTTTTTACTCCTTTTGAAACTTTGCAATGTGCTATCTGGTTGCAAAGTTGTTGTTTTTTTTTTTAAAGTGGCTGAGAAGGTTTGACATCATTTGTAAGATCAGCCGGATGCCAGAGTGAGGATTCTTCCACAAACTGGAGTCTGCATCGCTGTGTTGTTGATGTTATCAGTGTGTTAGAGAGAACCGGAGTATCGGGTCTGAATAGAGGTGAGAAAGACTTCATTGAACCCATTTGGGTCGGCGTCACGTTTGCTCGGTGAATACATGAGTGACAGAATCGCAGGTGTGTGCTCTGTGGCCCAGGGGAGCAGCACTAGAGTGATGCTGGGCGGGCGTCTGTTGGGCCAGTTTTTTAGCAGAGGAGGAGGTCGGGGAGAGAGTCACATGGCTCCCAGCCTCCTGCAGGGAGTGTGGACCAGCTGCAGCGCTGCTCCTTGGCAAAGAGATGGGTGGATCAAGAAAAATAAAAGAGGGAAGGGGAGGAACACAGACAAGTGAGAGAGTGAGAGAGAGATGGTCTGTAGTGGTGCCAAAGGAAGAGGCCTGGATGACGCAAGCCACAGGCCTCCTTAACCAGTAAGGGAGAGAGAGGCAGAGACAAGAAAGCGCGAGAGAGAGAGAATAAGTTAGAGAAAGAGAGAGGGAGAGGCAGACATGCAGGCGACAGAGGAGAGCGCGAACACACCCACTTTTGTAACCTGATCACAGAGAGCAGGCGGCTGCTAACCTCTGCTTCTAAGGGCCAGGGCTATGTGTACACACACACACACTCTTGCATATAAAATCATACAACTGAATGCAAAGACGGAAACACAAAGTGAGTGCATTCTGACACCAGACAACACACACACAGATCAGTTTGCTTTTCATAAATCCCCTCCTTTAGATGCCCACAGACGTACAAACGGCATGCAAATAAACCGGTTAGAACTACACACTACTATGTGTCAGCTCAGTGGCCCATCATTGGATCATATGTCCCTCAGGTTATTAGACAGCCAGTAGATCTGGAGAACACTAAATCAGCCCTAAACACTGTTTTGGCTGGCTCCCGGCTTTATCTGGCCTCCGTGTGGGGGCGTGTTCAAGTCTGGGCAGCCACAGAAGCTCCGGGTATGGACGCCCATACACATTCATGCACACACACACACACACACACACACACACACACATTCACACACACACACACACACACACACACACACACACACACACACACACACACACACACACACACAGTAGGACGTAGGATTAGCCCAGCGAGCCGCCTGGAGTCACATGGGGTCTGCCTAACACAGTGACCTGCTTGGCTGCAGATGGTCCAGTCCTGAGACGAGCAGACATCAACCTCCTCCGACTCTCTGACTCGGCTACCGACCGGCCTGCTACTCTGCCTCACAGAACCAAATGAAAACACAAAGTAATGCTAACCTCAGTGTGAAAGCAATATTTCTACATTAACATTTGTTTTTCATGCAACTAAAGATTGCACCAGAAAGGCAGAGAGAATTTTTTTTTTTTGAGCAATCAAGCCCACCCTGTTGCATCAGTGAAATTCTTCACCGGTCAGAGATTATGATTCAAACAGTTGAACCTGAATGGGGAGGTTTTTTTTGTTGTTCTGTTTGTGAGTCTCATCTTCAGGCTAGATGGAGAACTAGGGAAGCTGCTGCAGCAGTGAGGAAATTGACATTTGTGTCTGGCATTCACACAAGCCTGTTTCACTCTTCCTCCCGGCTTCTGCTTGTGATGTTGCTTTCGAATATCTCTCCAGAGGACGCTACCTTATTGCTGTTCAATCATGTGTGTTTTGCGAGTGACTGTTGGTGTGTGATATGTTAGCCCGTGCGAGTGGCATATGCGTCAAAGAGATAGAAAACTACGTGTGCACGGAAGACTGAGTCGGCATGCATCATCACTCTCCTCCGTTCTCCTACTCTTCCAGTTGCGCATCATTGCCATATTGCCTTGCCTTATTGCAAACAATTATGATTTCCCAAGGAAAGGCGGGAGAGAGAGAGAGTGAGTGAAGGCAGGAGGGGGGGTGGAGGAAAATCAAAACAAATGGCTAAGCACTGGCTTTGACCCCATTTGTGAGGAGATTTGTGTACTCAACGCGCTGATATTTGTGTCACAGCCCATTCAAACGGGATCCCAGACCCTATTTCTGTCTCCCCCCCTCTCACCCTGATAGGGTGCCATTGCCAGGTCACGAAGGGGGAGGCGAATGGGGGAGCCAAGTCAACCAGGGGTCATGGATATATAGATGGCAAACCTCATTGCCTCCCTGAGCGCCCGTTAGCAGTATGAGGCCATGGCCATTAGGTGGGATGGGCTTGACGCTGAGCTTTTGTGTGTGTGTATATCGTTGTGGGTATATAGTTGTGTTTGTGTGTGTGTATGATGTTCATGCTGTCATAATAGCCAAGAGCAATCTCCCTGCCCCGCAGTTGCCCCCTCCGCAACAGCTGGAGCGGGGTGAACCAAAGTTCTCGATCTCGCATGCAGTGTCACGGCGAGGACGTGTGAAAAAAAAACAGGCTCTGGAACAACATACACACACATTCATGTTTTCTGCTCGTACCCAGTGTTTATGTCATGGAGATTTCCCTCCAAAACGTCCCGCTGACCCTGTAACAGGCTAGCTGGCAGCTGGTAGTGGTTGTAGAGCTGCTGCATCAAGCTTCGATCATTATGAACCATAACAGATATTTTAATCCACTGTGATTCATTCCACTTTCCCAGTATTACATCGTCCGTCCCCCCACCTGTCTCTCTGACATCACACACATCCCCCCCCCCCTGCTTGTGTTGGCTCAAGGTGAAGACATCATGTAGCGTCACTTCGGAGGGCTGTGAATACAAAATGCCCTCAGACATCGATTATATGCCTCGGGTGCAACCTGCCTCTTCTTCCCTTTTTTCGTTGCCCCCCGGTTGCTGCTCCATCATGTAGTCACAGGAGATGGTTTTTGTGTGTTCACTGGATGGATGGAAACATTCTCAGGGTTAGCATCACACCACAGGAACGCTGGGGAAATGATTAAGTTGGATGCAATGAAATTATCTCCCCTTGACTCTATTGTCAACTTGAATTTCAGATTTGGGACTGATCTGTTTTTCAAGGAGGAGGTGAAGATATTCTTTATTTCTGCCTCAATTTACTTGACAGGCATCTGTTGTTTCCATTCTGCCAGAGGCCCTTGGCCTCAGTTGACCTGTTATTAGTGCCTCAAGTTGCTAGAGCTCGTTCCTCTCTCAGATGGCACCAGCTCATGCTGCACAGCTACCACAGGCCCGGTTTTTGTTACGGTTAAAACCAGAGAGCATTTTTCTTAAGGGTCAGTTCTAGCAAATAATGATGAAAATGTTATTTTTTTGCTCTGCTGATACCTCAAATACAATCATAGGGAATGGATTTTCATTTGTTGTGCTCATACTTGAGAAACATTACATCTGTAAACTCCAGAAATGGAGTCCCTGAGTTACTCAAGACAGTCAACAAACTTCACTGTTAACAGTTTTCACCTGGACTACCAGTATGTCTTTTGAAAACAATTATGATACAAACTCTCCAGATTGAGGTCTGTGGAGCTGAACTGATTCCCTGAGAAACTAGAGTAACTGGAATTTTATTTTGATGTTATCATGGTCTGTTCTCATTTAATCTTGTAAAATATATACTTTTGTAAGATGTATAAAACCGATATTAGAGAAGGAATTACTAGCACAAGCTCTAAGCAGCTTAAAACTATTAATGGCAATATTTATTTTAATCAAAGCACACATTTAATCATTTATTTCCTAATAATTTGAATTGTGCGTTTGATGTAAAATCCTGAATGTAATATTGCACATACTCTAAATGGGTTCAGGTTTGACAGATAAGATAAGATAATCCTTTATTAGTCCCGCAGCGGGGAGATTTACAGGATTACAGCTGTATAGGTTATAGTGCAAACAAGAGACATAGTAAAAGAAAAAACAAGATAAAAGAAAAGGAAAAAAACAAGTATTATAAATAAGCAATAAAAAACAGTAAAGAATCCACAATAACTGAAATATTATATGTACAGACAGAAAAACTATTATAACTATAATTGCATGCATAGTGTATTGTATTGCGTACTGTATAGATACTGTTATTGAATGCTCTTTCAGCAATACAAATGCTGATTTTCCTTAAAAAAGGAAACCCATTAGTTGTTCTCTCTTATCCAATAAATCAATGGAATAATCATGAGAATACTTGATTACTAAAATAATCAATAGCTGAAACCCTACAGGTCCGTGTCTAGCACATGCTGGACAATGTGTTTATACAGTGTGTATACTTGGCATTAGCAATAGTTTGTTTTCAGTGAAGGCGTTCCTATTTGACCCCATTGGTTGCAGGAGAACGAACCAGGAACAGACGCCGCGAGCTGTAGTAGTAGTAGCAGCAACGTCAGCGCCAGCGCCCAGAGGCAGCAGTTACCTCCAGCTCACCAGTGACTGTGATGTGAATGGCATTTGGCACGGGAAGTGTAGCTGTGTCTGTGTGAGGCCTAGCGTATGGCTAACCTCGCCGCCCTGCAAACAGAGCCAATGTGTTGAGCAGCTGTGGAAGTGACGGCTGGAGCACAGCCAGCCCCGCTCCGTTTGATGCGGTGATTTAGCTTCGTGCTCCCTGGCTAACCTCGACGGTAATGGAGGGTGATGCCTGGCTAAAGGGAGGGCACGTTGGCACGACACATGCTCTTCCTCGGGGTGTTTTGTAGATGTCACAGGGAAATGTAGACCAGTTACTTTCAAGGGATTTCCAGGCAGGTGGGGCTACGGGGGGGTTTCAGATTTGAAACGTCAGCTCTACTCCCCTATCCGTCAGCTCTACTCCCCTATCCGTCAGCTCTACTCCCCTATCCGTCAGCTCTACTCCCCTAACCGTCAGCTTGAACATCCATGCATGCATGTTTGAAAGAAAATGTGACGTAGGTGTGTTTCATTGTGCAAACTGCAAATGTGTTTCTGTGTTTTGTCTCTGCTTGCACGGTGCGCTCCGTAACAGTGATCAATGAGTTTGTGTTCGAGGTGGGGGCGGCCATAAGGGGAAGTGTGGTGGTGGTGGTGGTGGTGGTGGGGGGGTTGCTGAGATTGGGCTCCCATGTTAATGAGATCCTTGACTTGAGACGAGACAAGGACAACAGCAACGCTTTTCCCTCTTTCTCTTTTCTCCCGTTGCCTTTTATTATATCTCCCCTCCTCCTCCTCCTCCTCCTCCATTATTTCTCCCTCTCCTTTTTCGTCCTTGCTCCATTGTTCTCTCCTTCCTGTCTCACTCTCCTGTCCTCTGTCTTTGGATAAAAGAAGCCAATTTCTCTCACTAGCTATATATTACTAGTTGTTGTTTTTTGTTATAACCAAATATCTCTCTGCACAAGTTCTCAGAAATTATTACATTTGACCATTTGAAAACAAAACCTAAAACTAGGCCAACACTGGAGCACACTGGATCTGCAGTGTGTTTGACAATGTTCCCATAAAGCCTGAGTGGGTGTGTGAGTCGGGTCAGACTAGGGTCCCATCACCTGTCTGTTTGTGTGTAGGCGTGTATTTATAGAGGAACCTGTAAACTTGTAAGGCATGTTTCTTTGACATTTCTGTTCCACACAGTAGATGCAGCTAGTTGCCAACAGTTGCCACAAGGCGTGTCTTTTTGGCTCATAACAACGGTCTGTTCCTGAACGCTGCTTATGTTGGGGAAGAAAAAAAAAAAGAAGAAGAAGTTCATGCCAAAAGCAGCAACACGCAGGCTTAAAAATAGACACGCTACATCCACACACACATCTTAAGTCAAAAGTCGTCCATGCCACTAAACAGTCGGTCGATGTGAGAAATTTCTAGAGCCATGTTGTAGAAAGGTCCTGGCAGCTACAGCTGGCTGAGGGAGGAAAAAAGGCTGAAACAGGGAGGAAAAATGGCTCTCAGGAGGAATTTGTTGGATTGTGTTTCACTGTTCCAATATCCCTGTCATGGAGGGAGGATTAGCTTTACAATGTTTAGTATCTGTCAGGGATTAATTTACAGTGGCAGCCGGTAACTGAAGCCTCACTGTAACGCGTGCGTGCGTGTGCGTGTGTGTGTGTGTGTGTGTGTGTGTGAGAAAGGCGAAGTTCTCCGCTCGTGTTTACTCGAGCGCTCACAGGGCGAGCGGGAGCGATTGAGCTGCTCCGGCGGGGAAAGGGTTAAGCGTCAGCAATGATTGAGGTGTTGGTCGCACGCAGAACCGCTCAGAGGACTGCCGCTGCAGATTTTTCCCTCTTTTTTTCTTAGCACTACCCATTTCCTCCACTCCCCTGCCCCTCTGGATTCTTATTTTTCGCTCCCACTCCGTCCTCTTCCAC
Organism: Anoplopoma fimbria; assembly: GCF_027596085.1. Lineage (NCBI taxonomy): Eukaryota > Metazoa > Chordata > Actinopteri > Perciformes > Anoplopomatidae > Anoplopoma > Anoplopoma fimbria. The sequence continues at coordinate 20,075,497 of NC_072461.1, forward strand.
ACTCTGTCTTTTTCTTCCTTCTCTGCTGCTGACTTCCATTATTCTCCTCGGTGTTCTCGTTGGGTTTGTTTTTGCAGCCCAATATCGCTATTTTTATCACGCATTGAGGTCATTGCTAATGAGAGTTTTGGAATCTAACATTATAACCCAGTGCATGATCACCATTTCATACAGCTTCACCTGTGAGAATGTAAAATGGTTTCAGAAACAGAGAGCTGCTGCTTGTGAACGTATCCTCACACGAGACTCTGTCGTCCTCTTTGTAGCTCTGCATGTCTGTGCTTATCTGCCGCGCTCTCTCTCTCTCCTCACCGCTCATTCCTCACAGCCCTCCTCTCTCCCTTTTACCTCTTTCTTCTTCTTACTCCCTCACTCCGTACCTTTTGTTTCTCTTGCTCGCTCTGTCCCTGTGCTGTTAGGCGGGTGGGTGGAGGGGTAGAGGGGGGGGTGTTGGAAGTAGCCTCAGTCAGAAGGAAATGAACCCAATAAATCAAGCTCTTGTCCCTGTCTCCTCCCTGCCTGGACCTGCTGCCTGCCCAGCCCTCTGCAGCCATGTGCCTTTACACTGTTGTCCTGTAGGAACACCTTCCTCAGTGAATGTCACCTCGTTGTTTTCCACATTTTAAATGAGTTATTGGACCGTCCCCCTGTGAGCTGAAGCGCATGGTTTGACCTTAGGTGTGTGTGCGCCTCCTGCAAAAAAGTTTTTTTGAATTTCACATTGATATAAAATGTACGGATCAGTATGTTCTCATCGTTTATTCATCATGGTCACAAGGGATGTGCTTGAGAATGGACTTCCTTTTTAATTTTTCAATACATTTCGGCGGCTATTCATATCTGACTTAATGCAAGTGTGAGGGTATTTCGAGTAAAAGATGAGAATATACTTCGTTTTTATTATTGGTATGTGGTATTCAGTATCTGCCTTTTATAAGATGTCACATTTTATCACAGATAACAGGCTAACGTTCTGCTAAGTGAATACCTAGTATTTATTATGTAGTGTCTTAAGTGTTAAAGTATCTATTTGCTTTATTGTGTCTATAAAAGCGTTCATCTTCCCGGGGCTCTTTTTGTGGTTAATTGTGTAACAATTTTGAATAATTAGTAGGATAATCAGGCTTTTTGACACTGATTAACCAAAAAAGAGAATGTCAAATTTGAAAGAAATCTCCACCTCAAGTCAGTTTGAGTTGTGAGTGCTGCCACAAGTTCTTTATTTTGATTAAGGTTTGGATTCTCTTGTCCTCTCAAACTAGTAGACTTAATGTGTCGGCATGGTAGTTGTTTTGCAGTTCTCACCTTTGCTGAAGACGTGTTAACCCCCCTACCTTCAGTAGCGTGCTGCAGAGAAGCATCACCACAGCATGATGCTACCACACAGTGTTTGTGCAGACACATAAGAGTTCAGTATGGAGGCCAAACCGCTCCACTTTTGGTGTCTTCAGATCATAGAACCCTCTTCCACTTTGTCTCAGAGTCTCCAACGTGCCAGCTGGCAAACACCAGCCCAGATGTCATGCGAGTTGTTTTTCAACAGTGGATTCTTCTGCGCTGCTCTGACATAAAGCTGAGGATGTGGAAGCAGTTGGAAAACAGATGTCGTATGTTCAGTGTCTCTGATGTCGGCCATGGAGCCCTGTAGCTCCTTTTTAGAGTGTCCATCACTTGTGCTCTTCTCACACATACAGACAGCTCTCTGTAGGCAGGCTGTGCCACAGTTACATTTTTCTCCGATCAACATACTCTACTGGATATTTTCTTGTACCCTTCCCTAGATTGTTATATTTTAATGAACTTTCCTCAGATTTTTTGTTACTTATTCTTCAAGACATAGTTTTTTGTACCAAATTGCCTTTGTATCAGTTGAACCCTCAAGATCCAAGTGTATTTAAAGCAGAAATCTGTAAAATATTTACTGTATTAAACCATAAAAAGATAAACAGAAGGAAAACATGTTGAGTTGAAATACTGGCTTCTCTGACAACAATGCTGCAGCCAGTGTGTTCTCCTTTTTTTACATTTCCATTCCGGTGTAGAACTTCTGTTATTGTTTTGGTCCGTGTGGTCACGTCCGCTGCCCATTTCAATACCCAGGGCTGCCAGATATGAAACAAATTGGCGTGCAAACAGCAGCCACGGAAGCAAGCAAGCAAACAAAGTGGATTCTAGGAATAAGCCTACATAAAGAAAAAGCTGTTCCACCAGTTCAACCTGTTTAACACTAGTTTGATGACTCATCAGTGGTTTGTGTGCAGTTGGGTTGTCAAGGCAGTGAATATTTAGGACATAAAACCTAATTTGGCCAGCTTTTGCCCGACAGTGCCCGGAAGATTGACTCTAAATTGACCCAATTTAGGAATGTGATTACTCTACAACGTATCATTGTGATAGAGCACTTGAGTAACGTTGCTCATGCCAATCCCTAGCTACTAGCTCTTAATCTATTTGATCTAATAGAAAGTATATACCCATTTTGGAAGAGTTTATTCAATTTGTGACTGAATCAATGAATATGTTCAAATTTTGCTAGCGTTGGGTTGATATTTTATTGAAACGATCTTCCTAATGTTAGCTTGCTAGCCTACAAATAATAGGCCAAACAACAAAAAGTTCTCTTTTAAGCTAACGTTACATTTTCTAAATAAGCTGCCCAACGCTGTTTGTAAGTTAGCATGGGGTTTGTGTTATTATTAGGTTTATCTCAAGACGTTTTTTTCTTTGTTGTTGGACATGGCAAAGTATAATGTCGTGCATGTTGTCTTGCGCTCGTGTAGGTTCAGTGTCCTCAACCTGGCAACACGTGAGTTTTGAGTTTGGGAAGGAGGGTATGGGGGGGAGACAACTTTCTCCAATATTTAGAATTTGGCTTTCAGTACCCATTTAAACACTAGCTGATTTGTTTGGTGTTATAAATTTGTGTTTGTATCAATTTGAAGACATTTGGCTGCGAGAAAACTTAATTACACCCACTTCCTTTCTCGGTGGTGTTAAACAATAGAATATGAAAAGGCCAAAATAAGTTTTATAGACACCTTAAATCTAAGTACAACACTATTTTTAAAAACACATAGCATTTGTTGCATTAATGTGAGTTGTAATTATCACAGCCAGAGTACAGCCATTTTTATGGTTAAATTGTGAAGGTAATTTACATTTCACTGACTTATATCTGTTCGTTACTCAGCAGTAAACCAGATTTGTTGCTGAAAATGCCTTGTGGTATTCTCTGAGGTAGCAGTAAGCCACCACTTCCCCTCAGGGTTTCCACGGCCCATAAACTTTGACAGAGATTCACCCCGCCGGTGTTGGCGCCTGTGAAGTGCACCTGCAGTGCTTCGGGGATATGATTTTTCAGCTTTATTGGACAGACAAGTCATATTTGTTGCCTAACAACATGTTAAAGTGTTATCCTGCCTTTTTTTTTTTTTTTTTTTTTTTTTTTTTTTAATTCTTTTCCCCCAGACACTTAGGGCTTTGCTCTTCTGTGCATATGAGATAATGTGTTTATTTTGCGACTTAGTACGCACATGCTGACATGGTTTCAGTTTTTTGGGGACACACTAAAAGATTTATGCCGCACCAGAAGTGAATGTCTGAAGCCGTGTTTCACAGTAAGAGTCCAAATGGGACGCGTCGCGTTAAGTCCTCAGCCAGTACGACCAAGGGAACTGAGATCCAGCTTTTGATCAAACCACACAGGAGTCGGCGGAGAAGTTGACACACGACGGCAGCCTCCAACATGACATAAATTATACAAGCCACCTCATCACAGTGCCGCTCCCGTGCTCTTCATTATCCTAAGCGCTGTGTTCACAGCTCTGCACGCTCTGTGGTGTCATTGTAGTTCTCAGTCCGCTGTTGGCTCGTTAATACGCACATCAGCCGTCATTCACTGTGGCAGGACACACAAGGCCACTTTGTTGCTTTCATTTGTACAGCTAAGCTGTTAAGTTGACTGACAGTCTCAACTTTCTCTCTCCTCTCTCTCCTCCCGCCCTTCCTCACCTCGTCTGACCTTCTTTTTACAGCCGGTGGCGGAGCCTATCCCCATCTGCAGCTTCTGCTTGGGGACCAAGGAGCAGAATCGCGATAAGAGGCCGGAGGAGCTCATCTCCTGCGCCGACTGTGGCAATAGTGGTGAGTGCTGCTTTGTGACCAGTAAGACCCCTAGATCCTAGCACCAGTTTAGTCTATGACTGGTTACATTTTCCTATCTATGTGGTACGAACAACCACAGAAGAAGAGCATCCACCAGCCGTCTGCAAAGAACAGATTCTGTATTAATATATTTTTTGTAAAAATATTTTTTTTATGTTTTGCAAACGAATCTAAGCACAATGCCAAGCACACATCCTGTAAAGAAGATTATCATGTGTTTAGTTTTAGGCAACTGCACACAATAATTTACAGACACAGACTCTCTTATCTCTGCCTATTTCTGGGTCCAGGATACCATGCTTAAAAGACAAGCACAATAATTGACAAATACTGGCAGCGGTCTCTGGAATATAAATATGTTGGGTTTTTTTCCTGCAGCTTAGTGAAAGCAGAGGAGAGATTGTGTTCCTCCTCTTTCCTCAGTGGGTTTCTGTCCCAGACACGACCATCTTGTTTTGCTGCTCTTCAAACAGCAAAAGCACAGCTCTGACAGATTGTCATTTACGTTTGAACACTCTCTTTGCAGCCAGGTTTGAGTCAGGAAGGGCTTTCAATTCTAAAAGGAGCTCTTTTTTTTTTTTTTTTCCTCCTTCTCCTACAATGACGCAAGTGGGTCATGACTGTCACTCAGCAGCGGCATAAAAGTCTGTGACGTTAACGCACTTGTTTGTGCATGCGTGTCTGTCTACCTGCAGGCCACCCGTCCTGTCTCAAGTTCTCCCCAGAGCTCACAGCGCGAGTCAAGGCTCTGTGGTGGCAGTGCATCGAATGCAAGACTTGCAGCAGCTGTCAGGATCAAGGGAAGAATGCGGTGAGTGGATGAGCGAATATGGCGGAACGGCTGCCTATCAGTGTCTGTGAACACTCTCCTCTCTGCTCGGGTGCCAGATAGAGATGCTGATAGACATGTCTGTGGTCCTGGGATTGAGCTATTTTAGGCAGCAGCAGCAGCGTTATTCCACTCTTATTTATCAAGTGAGGAATAATTGTTATTCAAATGATTGTGGGGAGGTTTGACAGTGGGACAAAACGCACAACATACTCCCAAGATGCACAGTGATAAAATACATCTCTGAGGACGGAGAATAAAAGGGAAACAGAGAAGTTGCTTAAACCAATCATGGTGGATATTTTCAAAGCACAGTCCAACTGTAACAGACAAACTATATAATATGATGATGATAATAATAATGCATTTTTGATAAAATATGATCAAAATGTGCCATTAGAATGAGCACTGACGCCTCCAATAAATGTATCATCAAGCAGAGTCCATCATATCCATCATATTGGACATGAGTGACACATATTTGGAAGTAAATATTCCCCAACATATCGTTCTAGCTTTTTATGTTAGTTTGACATGTGCAATGGATCAATGAGACTCACACATGTAAATGCTTTAATAATCATCATAACTTGTGTGTGTTAACTGTACAGGACAACATGTTGTTCTGTGACTCCTGTGACCGGGGCTTCCACATGGAGTGCTGTGATCCTCCCCTCACGCGTATGCCAAAAGGTAAGCACAGGACTGCTGATTTAACTCACCACCTACCTCTTCATTGCATATTTGCGGCCTCCCATGAATTCAACTGACAGAATACCCAAAGCTCACACATAACTGCTCTATACGATCATTATAGTCGCACTAAACGATGTCTTGAGCTCTCGTGAATCACCTAATGCGCCACCATTAAGTGCCCATGTATTCAATACGTCCCGGAGCACCTTGGTATCGGCACTGAAGCCCAGTCTAGTCTAATCCACCTCAGGCTGAGTGAACCTGTGCTTTGACTCTCTCTCTCTCTCTCTCTCTCTCTCTCTCTCTCTCAGGCATGTGGATTTGTCAAATCTGCCAACCCAGGAAAAAGGGAAAGAGGCTTTTACATGAAAAGGCAGCACAAATCAAACGGCGCTACAACGCACCCCTGGGGCGGCCCAAGAACAGGTAAAGAAATGCCTTCAACTAATGGCCTCTTCTTCAATGTTAGCCAAGCGGAGAGCAGGATGTCAGGTATCTGCCCCACCTGAGTGAAGAAGAGCTAACATCCACAATGCCTACTGTCTAAAATGAGTTCAAAGCCATGTATTTCTTCACCTGCCATTTCTCTTTTCCATCTGATTTCTCATTATCTCTGTATACATATAGACTGTATATATGTAGGGTTTGTCCAGTAAGTACCTATGTGGCAGAGTCCTAAACATACCGCTTCCCTCTCTCCTCAGGCCGGGACGGCCCTTCAAGAAGCTGGGCGGGCGTGGTCGGCGGAAGCGCTCGGCCTCAGCCAACTCCTCCTCCAGCTCCTCCTGCGAGGGTTACCCTGGTGACGACCGGCTGCTTTTTTCGATGCGGGACGACGACGACATGTCGCAGGGCAGCCTGCGCTTCAACAACAAGACCAAGGGCCTCATCGACGCCCTCACAAAGTTCTTCACTCCGTCGCCGGAGGGCCGCAAGGCACGGCAGGAAGTAGTGGACTATTCACAGCAGTGCCGCATCCGAAAGAAAGCCAATCGCAAAGGAGAGGGAGACGACAGAGGTGAGGGTTCGCTTCACTACCATCGCAGTATGACTTTCAAACCATCTCTGGCTGTTGCAAGATATTTCATTTTTACTGGTCCAGTTGAAAAAATAAACAAGTAAATAAATCAATGTAAGAATTATTATTACAGAAAAGTACAAGATGGACAGTTTTAGAATATGTTAAAAACTGGACAAAAAACATTCATAAAGTTCATCTACTGGAAATCATAAATATTTAAGTTTATATAAGTGATAAGTGGTGTAAAGGGATGTGAGTAGTGTGTAGTGAACGAGGCATAAAGTAATGGTCAGTGGTGCAGTAATAGAATGAGTAAGGTCTCTTACTCCATCCCTCTTTACCATAGATCCTTTTTTATCTATTTAGAGAGGGATTGCAGGTCAAAAGGTTATGCCACATAGAAGTTGTGAACATCATCTGAAAGCTGGGAACCTGAAGATTAATTTGAGATGCATTTGAGGAGCGGGACTTAATTTTAGCTCATTATAGTCTCAACTTTCCAGTCATACTCAATTTACACTCTTTAGGGACCCCAGTATGTAGAAACCTTTTGTTAGAATAAGCAAATATAACACAGTTTTACTGCATACAGACTTGTGTGTACCCATAGAACCATTTTTCATTCAGATATCTTGGTGTGAGAGGTTATGGGACCCTTGTGAATATGTCCATGTCATTATTTAGCTTCCTTTCAGACAGTCATGACATGGTTGTATTCTTTAGGTTTTTCTAGTTTCATATGATATCAGTTCATTCACTCTCGCTCTAAAAGCTCAGCCTGCTGCAGCCTCTGAAAGACGGTAAAGTTGGCAGAGGATGCCGTCGTCCTCGAGGAGAGTGGAAGATGTTAATGAAGTAACTGCAACAACATGAAAACTAGGCTATGAATTTCCACATCTTAAAAACGTTCCACAGCATGCGTTGTAATAGTGACAATTTAATGAGCCGTCAGCATCATGACACTAAAAATCATACTGTACGGTCATGCATCTCTTCCAAATACTCTTATCAGACCCGGCTAATATTGTGCTGCATTGATGATGCTTTAATGTTCTTCCATTATTAAAATGATACAGCACTGATTTAACTTATTCGTAAATTGTAGACCGATAGTTAAATGGTGTAGCATTAGATATTTTTTTTGTGCCTCAGGAAATTGTTGCTTATGCATCAAAAGAAATTGCTTTGTAATATAAAGTGGCCACCTGCTGTTCTCTTTCCACTGAACTTTCCCAGTGCAGCACAGAGGAAGAGGATAAATGTGACGCATTAACAGCGTTCACTTCAATTTTCACCGGCACCAACGTCTGTGTTTTGACCCACTGTGAACATTTAGTTGTACAATGGATAAGCATATTTAAACAACCTGTACGACTCAGGTTTTGTGACAAATCCAAACTTGTGATTTCAAAACCAGTTCAGACTACATATGTATAAAAAGCCACATCAACCAGAAGGTTTATCATAGAAAACATAAATGCATCTGTGGTAATCTGGCTTTAATATAGCCATCAAAGATGTGCCAAAAATGCACAGTAGGTAGTACGGTCACCTGTACCGGTTATAATGGAAGTGTAAATGAAGTGGGACAACATTTTTGAGCAACTCCAGTTGCACTGTTTAGTAAAAGAGTATTAACGGCAGGACCTGCATGTTGGTCTTTCACCCCATCCCTTTGGTTAAATACGAAATTCATGATAAAAAATTCCCCCTACCTAAGAACGAATTTGGTTATCAGGGTTTATTTTTAGAAAACTGTTAACCATGTATAGATGCCTCAGTGTCCGCCCGCTGTGACTGTAGCACCTTTTTGTAAAAAAATAAATAAAAAAAAATCTCATCTTGGCACTCCGTCCTGCAAGCTTCTCAATAAATCTGAATTAATGTCACCTCTGTGTTTCTACCCCAGACAATCAGGAAGGCAGCGACTGGCGTGACGAAGATGAGAAACTGCCCGGCCACGAGAACCTGACGGAAAAGGACATTGAGCTGTTCAGACACATCCAGGAGCTGGCACTGCAGGTACAGAGACAGAGAGGCACCAACATATGAAATGTCTTTAAACGTTTGTGGGTGACCAGAGATGGGACAAAGGTGAGGGAGGAGCTGAGGAGGGGCAGCATTGTAGAGTGATACAGCATCAGCATGGGGAACCTGGTAAAGACCTATAAGGGCTATGACTGAGGCTGTCAGTTATGGGGCGGGATATTGTGTAAACCCACGTTGGGCAGTGGGGCAGCTGGATGTCAATGGTGACGAGAATGCCGTCAGAAAGAGGGAGAGTCAGCAACACCCAGGTTGTTAAACATGAAGTCACTGGCTCAGGCGAGGTTTCTACGATGTTGGCACATTTGTGGGTGGGAAAAGTCAATTAGCTTTAGTTAATTTAATTAATTTGCCATTGAAATCTTGCCAGATTCAGCAGGTATATTAAAATCATCAATTCCCATAGATGCAGGGAACCTGGATAAGAGCAGGATGAGGAGTGTCGGATCCAGTGGGGATCAAAGGTTTGGCTTTTAAATGACCAAGAGATGCCAATAGTAAGGGGTAATTAAAAGACAATAACTTGCACTGTAAGGTTTTTAGAGTTTAATGTTGTCACTGTAAATTGGCTTATGATATGCCCATGTTTCAAAGGGCAGAGCTGCTCAGTGGAACCGCACCCTGGAGGCACAGCGTGCGTGTGCGTGTGCGTGTGTGTGTGCGTGTGTGTGTGTGTGTGTGTGTGTGTGTGTGTGTGTGTGTGTGTGTGTGTGTGTGTGTGTGTGTGTGTGTGTGTGTGTGTGTGCCCTCAGTTACACACATAAAGATTAGTGTTGGCGTCAAAGAACATCTGATGTTTGATGGAGTGAATATTGAGCAGGGCAGCTCTAACGGCTAGGTTAGCGTAGCCAGTGTAGTTACAGGGAGGGAAAAATATGTAAATGAGCTACATTCACGCCACGTTTCATGCAGGAGAGCAGTAGATTGACCAGAGAGTGGGTGTTTGGCCAGTGTTAGGGGAGTCCTGTTCAAACACTATCCCACTGGAATATTCACAGCAGTGTTTAAGTGTGTGATGCAGGCAGGCAGAGTGGTTGGCCCTAATGATGTGTGAAAAGGGCAGATGTGATTATCCGGGTTGAGTAGCCGCGGAGTAAAACACATTATCATCGTAAACGACAGGCAGAGACGTCCAAACTGTGACAACAGCTCCACTTAAAGCTCCGTCGTCATGCTAGCAGGAAGCCTGTTATCTGAGAATCCCAAAGTAATACGAAGTGGCTTTTTGGTCTCTGACTAAATCGATTATATTAAAGGTGTGTTACTGATGACAGTATCCCGCCTACCTCTCACCTCTTAGTGTAAGATCCTAATCCAGTAGGCCCTGCTGTGTTAATCCGTCTACTTACCCTTTGATCGCTCCAGCTGTTAACTTCACCTTCCATGTCTCTCTCTCTCTCTCTTCCTTTTCTTCCTTCGTCTTTGTTGCTCACCAAAAAACAGAAAGTCGGGGTGACGGGTCCACCTGATCCTCAGATGCGCTGTCCGTCAGTCATCGAATTCGGCAAGTTTGAAATCCAGACGTGGTATTCATCTCCCTACCCCCAGGAGTACAGCAGGTAAGCTAGTCGCCGTAATGAAGCACAACAGCATAATGTTCTTAGCTCACAGACCTGTCTGTAGGCAGTAATGGAGCTCCATTATAAGGTTGTTTACAGTACCACCTACTTTGGCAGGTAACCAGCCAGAGCCAGGGAGGCAATTTCATTCAGATTTGCCATGGGTGTATTCATTTTTGTTTTCATGCATGTAGCGGTTGAATAAAATATGCCCTGCTATTCTTACGAAATCTGTTGTTGAAATCCTATTGGTTCCACGTATGTCTCATGCTGTGCATTTTTTTTTGCTTATTTCAAAACAAGAGCTGTTTTTAATCATTGATTAATCTGGAAAATGTTTTCTCAAATGTCAAAAAATTAAGAATTCACATCACAATTTCCCAAAGCCCAAGTTGACATATTCATATTGCTTCTTGTCTCTGCAAACATTCCAAAAATGAAGATATTAAATTAACCCTCTGAACCCCGAGCAGTTTCGCAGCGTTTTTTGCTGCTGTCATATTTTTCTCTCCGTGGCCTTGATTTTCACTGCAATATATAAGTCCTGTACCTCTAACAGCTCAACCATGGCTGGAAGTAGAGAGAACTCAAACTGTGTTATACGGTCTTTGTGCAGTATAACACAGTTACAATGCCATAAGTCATAAAAAAGGAATAAAAATGCAAGTTCAATTTCTTTAATGATTTACTTTACAAAAGTTGGCAAACAATGGAATCTATGTGTCCAACATTCTTCCAAATTGTCACAAGTGCAACCAATGTTGGAAAAGAAATGGAGGCTCTACGGGCTTTATACATTGAACCATATACATTTTTCAACCTCTACTTAAAGCATGTCCTGACCTCTCTTCAATGCAGCTTGCAGTTCAGTCAAAGTTTCACTAAATTTTTGTTGCCGAATTAATCATGGCTTCCTAGTTGCTCTGAGGAGCCCAGAATGTTATGAATTTCACAGGATCTGTTTAAGGTAAACGGGTTATTTTGGTGCGAAATTTTTAAATGAGACATGTAGAAGAGAAATGTCACAATGTTTAGCTTATTTTCGTTTTCTGACTCGTCACACGTGATGTGTTCAAGGACCGTCGGAAAGCTGAAAATCTGACGTCAATGTTTTTACTTCTGGCTATGATAAACGGTGTAGTTTTGGCGATTGTTTAAAGACAACATGCTTTTCCATCTCGCTGTCGGGTTTTGGGGTTCAGAGAGTTAACGATCACATAAGAAAACCAGCAAATATCTGTATCTGAGAGGCTGGAACCAGAGAATGTTTTTGAAAGAATTAAAAAAAAAAAAAACAGTTGCCGATAAATGTTCTGTTAATCAATTACTTTTCAAACAGTTTCTTTTTTTTTTTTTTTTTTTTTTTTTTTTTTTTTTTTTTACAACCATTCCTCACGTTTCCTTCTTCCGCTCTACTCTTTCCCTGTCCAGACTACCCAAGCTCTACTTGTGTGAGTTCTGCCTGCGCTACATGAAGAGTCGCAGCATCCTCTACCAGCACATGAAGAAGTGCAACTGGTTCCACCCCCCTGCTAACGAGATCTACAGGAAGGAGGATGTCTCTGTATATGAGGTGAGGGACTGTTCAGACTGAGCGATGGTGACAGTTAATGAATACAAAGACCGGAAGAATGTGAGTGATTGTGGATGACACTGTGTGAGAGAGAGAGAGAGAGAGAGAGAGACAGGCCTTCTGTTGAACCTGCATACCACAGAGCTGTTAGAGCAACATCCTTTACCTTTTTTCTTTTTCTGCACCTAGAATACACCTCCATGCTCATGCTCTACACGGTCATCCTGTATAGTCAAAGTACAGACCAACGGATCCTTTCTCAAAAATGTATTCCATGCTTACTATAGACTTTAACCGAGCCACACTCGTTTTTATTTAGAGTTTGGGAGTATCTGCAAAATCAGAGATAAACCATATGCAGGGCACACCACTACTATTCCCACCAGCTTCATGGACATACAGCATGTTGTTCCTGAAGGTGATACATTGACATCCCTTCCTACCATAGAGGAATATTCTTATTCTTAAGTCATCAGGGAAACTGTTATTACTAGAAGAATTCCAAATCATCCGTGTATAATTAAGCTCTTCTTCTGGGTCTCGTAGCGCAGCAGAAGATGAATTCAGTGGATTGTTGTCCGCAGGCCATTGCCACTGCAACTCCTGTTTCCCTGCTCTGCAGTCCATCCCCGCTCGGAGGAGAGCAGAGATAGCTGGCGAGCTGCCAAACTGAACCTCCCTCCTTCTCCTCCTCTTTACAGCTCCTTGTGTTCTTGCCTCCACCCTCTCTATCAGTCAGGGTCTCCAGAGACACGGCTGAGATCATTGCCCGACACTAACTTCTACTCCGTTCACCCTCACTTTGTTCCACCGCTCTCTAACGGCAGCTTAAAGATGTACTTCTGGACAGCAGTGTGTCCGGGAATGAATGGTGGTCATTAAAGAAACGTTCTCTCCTTCTGTTGTGCTGATGTGTTTCTTCTCTAAACCCACTTAAGGTTGATGGGAATGTGAGCACAATCTACTGTCAGAACCTGTGTCTGCTGGCCAAGCTGTTCCTGGACCACAAGACCCTCTACTATGATGTGGAGCCCTTCCTTTTCTACGTCCTGACCCAGAACGACAGCAAAGGTTGCCACCTTGTTGGCTACTTCTCCAAGGTACGGTCCCATCCTTGTGCAGGATTCAGTCCCTCTTGCCCAGAGCCTCGCAGAGAAGTCATTTTCAAGGAATACAGAGCTCTAAAAATGATAACCACACCTGCAGAAACTTAGCAAAATGGAGAAAAACAAATACATTTAAATTAAAGTAAATTGAAATGCATTGGCATCATCCCACACAGGTGCATTTCTACAAACATACAAATGCGTCCCAGATAAACACTGGGTGCTGTGAGCTCTGTAGAGTTTGCAGGTGCTCCCATTAACATGCCTCCTCGTTGCCAAAACACAACAGTTAGAGAGCGGACGCAGCACCATCAACACCCTGCTGTTCACCCTCAAAAGGCCTGCTCCGTGATGTAGTTTCCATTTTATATATATATATATTTTTTTTTCCTAATGGTGGAATGTGTTTGCTTCCTTCCTTCCCTCTTCTCCAGGAGAAGCACTGTCAACAGAAATACAACGTGTCATGCATCATGATTCTTCCACAGTACCAGCGCAGGGGCTACGGACGCTTTCTCATCGACTTCAGTAAGAGCTCCGGCTTTAAACAAAACTCACACACAAAGTGACAACACCAATAACTGGGCGATGCATCCGTTGATGGACAAATTGATAAATTAAAATATAGGGAAAATACTGAGGTGCAAGTGTTTTTTGGCTCAAGATGTCCTTGGTTCCTCCCTCTCCACAGGCTACTTATTGTCCAAGCGCGAGGGCCAGCCAGGATCTCCAGAGAAGCCTCTGTCCGACCTGGGCCGACTATCCTACATGGCCTACTGGCGCAGTGTGGTGCTGGAGTGTCTCCATGACGTCTGCGATCGGCAGATCACCATACGACAGCTAAGCAAACTGACGGGGATCTGTCCGCAGGACATCACCACCACCCTGCACAGTCTCAACATGCTGGAGCAGCGAGGAGACAGGTCAGAGACGGGCCTGGGATACATTCGGGAACGCTTCACATTGTTTATTACAACCTTAAATGGGTCAATGATGCACCCCAGTGGTGAACACCAGAGTCCCACATAGTTGAACGCTCCTGTGGATTGCACAGTGTCAGAAGAAAACTGAGCTGGCCTTTATTTTTTTTATTTATTTCCATTGTTATTTCTTCTTCTGCATGAGCATATTATATTACTTACTATGGTGAAGTGAAAAAAGGAAGTAGGATCTGGTCGGCAGACAGTTTTCAGTCACAAAGTATAAAGATAAAATAAGATAAGATAATCCTTTATTAGTCCCGCAGCGGGGAAATTTGCAGGTTAAAAATAAAAATGGAAACAAGAGAATAGTAAAAGAAAAAAGTATTATAAATAAAAAAAAAAATAAAAAAAACAGTAGAAATTCAACAATAACTGAAATATTATATTTACAGACAGAAAAAACGATTAAAGCTATAATTGCACAAAAAAACAAAATAAAGGCTCTTGTGATTAACCCAAAAGAAACAGAATACGGCATGTAGCATGTAAGCAAAGCAAGCCTTTTAAGTAAACTTTAGTTAATTTGTTGCTTACTCATTATATTAATACGAAGATGCAGTCTGATTTATTTAAATTCCACTGATTATCACCATAGGTTAGGTATCCTGCTGCAGCCTAACTAATGACTCGGGTTTAAACTTTATTCAATTAGAAACCTTTGTTACACTTTGTGTTCCAAATAAAGTTATTAATCACAATGGAATGAAATGCTGGATCTCGGCCTTAGCAGCCAACACTTCTTCCTGAGTTGGCCCGCTTTGACTGTAATGCTCTGCAGGTACCATTGACCTACAAACAAGCCATTTGACACCTCCTGATATTCAGCCAAATTTCAGTAGAATGGCATTCTGTACAGGCAGTAGAATTGAAAGGGAAACATGAGGTCGGTTTATTAAGCGTACAGCAAAGTTTACTGCAGTGATTTAATGTACTGTCAGTATTCACTTACAATTGTGTGAACAAAGGCAGAAGTAAGTGGCAACACCAGAAAAAAAATCCCCAAATGTCACCAAATTATGACATAATTAAGCCTGGGTTTAAAACACAAACACTGATAAGTGTAAGTACACATATTCATACTAATAATCTTGCAAATGTACATGTGCACAGTCATCTGAACACGCGTAACCAACCAAGCTAACAAACATATGTGTGAATGCACACCGACACACACAGACAGATTCTCCTATTTTTACTTTGCTTGCATGTAAAAAAAACTTTGGTTCAGAGTTCTAACGCTCTGGTTTTCTGTGCTGTGGTTTGGTCAGGCTGGTCCTGGTGCGTAGGGAGAAGCTGGTGTCCAACCACATGACTCGTCTTAAGGCCCGGCCAAGGCAGCTGGATGTCGACCCCGAGTGTCTCCGCTGGACCCCCGTCATCGTAACCAACACTGTGGTCTCTGACGCCGATGGAGATGACGACGATGACGAGGAGGACGATGAACCAGAGGAGCACAACCGCAAGGAGGTAAAGACGTAGGATTTGTGTTTGCTCCAAGTAGAACAAAAGAATGATGTCAAAGTTGTTGTACATTCCTATTGATTTAATTCACTTTATCTGTTGATAGATCAAACCAAGTCACAAGGTCCCACCAGTGTCCTGGCACATGCGTCACGGGAAAAAGAGGGTTGAGGAGGAGGAGGAAGAGGAGGAGGAAGAGGAGAGAAAGTGCTTCCTGGGGTTTCCCATTAGCCAAAGCTCTCCGACTTGCCCACCCATTCGCTGTCCACCCTCTGTCCCAGAGCCACCACGTCCCCCTCCCCCATCAAACGGAGAACGAAGACCACGGGGGCGCCCGCCCAAAAACTGGCCCTGGGGCAAGGTGAAAGACAGCGCACGGGTGGGACGGCCACCCAAGATCCGCCCGGTGGAGGTGGAGGACGAGGACGACGAAGACGACGGAACAGAGGGAGGAAAAACCACGGGCTCCGCCAGCAACCCCCCCTCCCTTTTCTCCCTGGACAGACCAGCAGAATCCACAGCCTTTCACTCACTGGACATGGCCAGACACCCCTCCTTAACGCCCACAAGAAGAGGGCGGCCCCCGAGGAAAAAGAGAGGCCCTAAGCCCAGATCGATGGAAGGGCCCGGGGAGGGGCTGGCACAGCTCCCCGTGGTTTCCAGGTTGAACGAGTCTCTGCCCGTCAGGCAGAGCTGCTTCAGTGAAAGCAGCGAAGAGGAGGAGGAAGACGATGACGAAGATGATGATGATGAGGAGAGGAGGGCATGCTCCCCACCCATCCTCACCAAGCCTGCCATGGGGCTCAAATGCAAGGTAAGAAACCAACAGTGTCCTGTTAACCGTCAGCCATAAGATCTCAGAATTAAGATCGATTCATTGTCTGTCTTCTGGAGCTGAAATAAATCTAAATAAATCAGCATTCATTGTATTCATGACGTTGCTTTTTACTATAGTCTTCTTGATCTCAGTGAGTCCGGGTCAGGGACACCTAATAACCCCTCCTGTTTCTACCCAGAAGCCACTGAGGAAGCGTCGCTTTCGTCAGCGCAGCCACCCTCACAGCAGCGTGGTGACGGAGACGATCTCTGAGACCACAGAGGTGTTGGACGAGCCTTTTGTAGACTCCGACTCAGAGAGGCCTATGCCCAGGCTGGAGGAGGAGACGCCGATGGGCCACCCACTGCACCGCTACCCGCCAGCCCGCTCTGTCATGAGGTTGTCTGACCCGGCACCCAAAAGGAGCCGGCACTCCAACCTCACAGATTCAGAGGAAGACGGTGAGCAGACAGCAGGATTCAGTGATGATTGTTTTTTTTTAATATTCAGACTGATGTGTGCAGCTTTATCTAACACTTGCTTATCTTCTTTCCCCTCTCAGAGCTCACACCTGTGCTGAAGCCTGTGGCCGCTCTGCCAGCAACTCCATCAGAGACCCTAGCGGCCAACCCCGAGGTCCCAGTCAAGAAGAAGAAAGGCTGGCCCAAGGGAAAGAGCCGCAAACCACTGCACTGGAAGAAACGAGGACCTGGAAATCCACCTGGTGGCGCAGCCGCAGACAGCCAGGCCCAGAGTGGGGATCCGCCACCGCCCAAAATCAAGATGAAGCCTGGCCGGAAGCCCCGGAGCTGGTACCTGCAGAGGGCCCAGGAGGAGGCGGAGAGGCAGGAGCAGGAAAGACAAAGGCTGTCGGAGCAGCAGCTGGACAAAGATCCTCAGCTGCTCCAGACGGACGACCGCAACAGCAAGCGAGTCTGCAGAACCACCGCCGACCGAGACGCCAAACAGAAAGACTCCGATGAAGAAGACGACTATCACCCTAAACCTGTTGAGCAGAAGGTGCCCAAGAGGCCAAGAGGGAGACCGCCCAAGAACCGCGCCCTCCACCCGCCACCGCAGCCCGCCCCCAAACCACCTCCCGCCTCTGAGCCGGAGGAAGAAGAGGAGGAGGAGGAGGAAGAGGCCGAAAGAACCTGGGAGGAAGACAAACCCAGCCGTCCCCGTCCCGTGCCCTACTGTCCCCTTTGTCCTCGTCTTCTAACTCAGGGCCCCGGGCCCCACAGTCCCGGCCTCAGGACACAGATATGGGTGACAGGGAAGAGGACGATGACGACGAGGAGAGGGAGGAAGAGGAATGTGGCAGCACGGGCAGCGGCGGCGGAAGCATCAACAGGCGAGCCGCGGTCACACCCGGTTCAGGAAGCAGGCGCAGCGAAGACCACGACGCGGATGACGAAGGTGATGGACACTTGGAGGACAAGAGCAACGGCAGCAGCAGCAACAACAACAACAACAACGGCAGTAAAAAGAGAAAAAGTCAGGACTCTGAAGATGAAGAAGACGATGAGGACGAGGAGGAGGAACCCGCCTCGCGTGCCAGCTCTCCTCCGGTCAAAGAAGAACCCCAGGGCGGAGAGGCTTTTTTAGACATGGAGAACAGCGTGGCCCGAGACTATGTCAGCAAGCAGGAGGAGGAAGAAGAAGAGGAGGAGGAGGAGGCTGAGGAGGAGGCGCCGGAGGCCAAGTGTCGGCCCTCCTCCGCCGACCCGCAGCAGGAGGAGAGGCGGCGGCGGGAGCAGGAGGAGTCGGCGGCAGCGGCGGCGGCGGTGGAAACTGTCACAGCCATGTCTGCGCCCTCCGAGCCCATGGAGCTCCAGTCTCTGCACCCGGACGACAAGGACGTCACGCTGTTGATGGAACCCCAACACACGCACACACACTCCCACGCGCACCAGCACCCCGACTTCAAGGAGGAGCTGGGCCACCACCACCAACACCACCCCCATCACCACTCCAACGAGCTGGACCTGGAGACCATGCAGGCGGTCCAGTCCCTGACGCAGGGGAGGCCCAGGACGAAGAGGCCGAACCCCAGCCGCACCACGGGGCCTACCAGGACTGCGAGGAGACACTAGCGGCCTGTCGGACCCTGCAGAGTTACAGCCACACAGGGGAGGCCGAGGACGAGGCTCTGGCCCTGGTGGAGGAGTGCGGGGCCTCCCAACACAGCAGCCCCCTCCCCAATCCCCGGTGCCCCCCTTCCCAGTCAGTCCGTGCGCTCGGTGAACAGCCCCGGGTTGACCTCGGGCATCATGGACACGACGGCAGCAGGGCAGAGGGGAGGGACGCCTGGCCCCACTGGAGCAGGGGGAGGTGCTGGAGGAGCAGGTGGAGGTTACACCCAGATCACGCCCGAACACCCCAGCTCTCTGTCCGCCCCCTCCCAGCAGAACATGGAGACGTCGCCAATGATGGACGTACCGTCTGTGTCGGACCACTCGCAGCAGGTGGTGGACAGCGGCTTCAGTGACCTCGGCAGCATAGAGAGCACCACCGAGAACTACGACAACCCCAGCAGCTACGACTCCACCATGGGCGGAGGGGGAACGGAACGGGGAACGGAGGAGGAATGTCGGCTAATGTGGTTGGCGGATCTACCACGGCTTCCTCGTCGTCGGCCTCCTCTTCTTCGAGCTCGGCCACCCCGTCCTCCTCCTCCCAGTCCAACAGCTGCTCCTTCGTGCCGGCCCCCAGCCTCACCTCCTCCACAGGGTCGGGAGGATCCCAACTAGGGATGGGCAGCTGTAGCCACATCCAGCAAACGGGGCCAGGACCCAACGGCGGACCGGGTTCCAGTAACGTAGGCGGTGCTGTACCCCAGCCGCCCCCACCCCCACCACCGTCAAACACCCCCAGTTGTGGCATTAAGTCTCCTCAGAGCTGTGGTGTGATCGAGAGGCCTCCCAGCACCAACCAGCAACAACAGCAGCAGCAACAGTCCCAAAAAAAGGTTCCTCAGCAGCAACAAGCCCCCAACCCTCCGCCGTCGGCACCCCCACCCCAACAGCAACAGCAACAACAGCAACAACAACAACAACAGCAACAACAACAACAACAACAGCAGCAGCAGCAGCAACAACAACAACAGCAGCAGCAGCAGCAGCAGCAGCAGGCCCTCTCCCAGTGTAGCATGGGCAATGGTTTCGCCTCCACACCCATGATAATGGAGATTCCCGAGAGTGGAGGCGGAGGAGGGGGCCGCTCTCTGTACGAGCGCATGGGTCAGGACTTCGGCACGGGGGGCTACCCTCAGCCCTCGGCGACCTTCAGCCTGGCCAAACTCCAGCAGCTCACCAACACCATCATGGACCCCCACGCCATGCCCTACTCTCATTCGGCCTCCGTCACCTCCTACGCCACCAGTGTTTCTCTCTCCAACCCCGGGCTGGCCCCTTCACCCCACACATCCCTCCCTCAGGGCCAGCCCACTATGACCCCGCCTCCCAACCTCAGCTCTGGCTCCATGAACCTGGGCTCCCTGCAGCTACAGTGCAACATGCCCACCGCCAACATCGGCCTGGGACCCCCGCCGCACACGCAACGGCTACAGGGCCAGATGGCCACGGTCAAAGCCCACATCTCCATCCGGTCCAAACCCCCTCAGCAGCTGGCCCCGGCCCCGCACCAGCAGCAGCTGTACGGTCGCAGCTCGGGGGCCGTGGCCATGCAGGGCACGCCGCGCACCCTGGCCGTGCAGCGCGGCATGATGCCAAACCTCATGCCCACGCCAGCGCCGTACAACTCCATGAACATGCCCCTCAACGCCATGTCAGCCGGTTACAGAATGCCCCAACCCATGATGAACAGTGGTTATCACGGCAACCCCCCTTACATGAATCAGCCAGCTCAGTACCCCATGCAGATGCAGATGGGCATGATGGGAGGGCAGGGTTACCCGCAGCAGCCTATGCAGCCCAATCACCACGGCAACATGATGTACACTGGCCCCTCCCATCACAGCTATGCCGGTGTCCCTAAACAGTCACCTTACATGAGCAGATGAGCAGCCAGGAACTGAGAAAGGAGACATGAGGGCCAGAGTTGATACTCGCTGTACTCTAAATGTCCATAACTCCTGTTCACCCTCTCCAGTGCTACGGCAGGCACACAGGCGGAGGAGGTGATGGAGACAGAGAGAGGGTCTTTGGGTTTCCTGTTTTTTCTGTGTTGTCATTTCGTCCCTTTTTATTTTTTAATTTGGGCTCGTTTCCCCCTCCCCCATCCAGCCGGTTGTGTATGGGAACAAGTGGGGTCCCGGGTCGGGGTGTGTACATGGACCTCTGCCGTGCCATGCTGCTTCAGGCCCACACAGTCCTCTGTCATGTGACTTCACACAGAGGGGCTCCAGGAGGCTCCTCGTCCTCGCGAGGAGAGGAGGGGGACGAGAACGACGAGAGGAGACACACAGAGAAGGACGATACAGGAGTACCTCGCTTTGTCAGGCCGCGAATGGAAGAACAGTGGTTAACTGAATATACTCAACCATGCACACAATCTTTTAATTGATATAGGAAGCCTTACCTTGGAGGAAAAAAAGAGACGATGAAACATTGTAGGCGGACTCTTGTTTTGTTAAACATAATGTTGAACTTTATTTTCGTTGTTGTTTTCGTTGATTGTTTTTTGAAATACTCGTGTGCAGTCCGACCTCTTATATGCTTTGGTCTTTATATGTGTGTGGCATTCTGAAAAACGGTGATACACCCTCTTCCTCGCTCAGAAATACCCCGAAACATCTCTGTGGCTGTTCACCGAGTTCCGGAAAAGGCATAGGAGCGGGGCCTCGGGCTGTTTCCAGAGTCTCTGTCTTCCCCGGAGGGACCTTTGTACCAAAAAAAAAACAGCAAAGACACAGAAGAGACGACGAGCGCATTACTGTCTATTAAATGTCCATAAAATGAAACAAGTAGCATTATTTTCCAGTTTGCCGCCACTCTGAAAACGTTTAGATGTAAATATTCTGGTACTTCCCAATATCCAGCGCGCACTCACACACCAACACTTACAAACACACACAGACGCTGGCTAGCTATCGGCAAACGGTGGCTAGCTCAGGAAAGTACAACATTAAGCTGTACTTGTCCACACACTCCACTGACAGACGGTGTACTTTGTCAGCCTTTTTGTTTTTTATTTTTTTAAGCAGTTTAGGGAATGCAGATCAAACGGTGTGATTTCCATTTGTCTGCTTCAAGGAAAGTCGGTTAGCTATAGCTGACCTCTCTTACTTAAGTGTTAGTGACTGAAAGAGGTCCAGGAGTCTGTTTTTGAATAGTGTATTCTGTTAAAACTGTACTTCTTCCTTTTTTTTTTTTTTTTTTTTTTTTTTTTTTTTCTGCAAAATTCTGCACTTCCATTGGCTAGACGTATGGCAGTAGACGGGTTCACCTTTATAAAAGGTGGGCCTCAATGCCTGATCTAGTGCATGGTCCGGCCCTCACATAGAGGCACACTCATATAAAAGCAGGGTCGAAGGTGACAAAGTGTTCGAGGTTCTGCTGGTTGGGGTGAAACGGTTGACCTTGTTGCTCCATGTACCAGTATTCAAAAGTCAAAAGAGGAGTTTTCATTTTCTTACAGACCTGACATTGCATACTTTATTTGTGTGTATTGTTCTGTTCTGTACTTATGTTGTTTTTTTTATTTTGTTTCTTTCTGAATTTTATCAGACTGGGCAGCTTTCTTTTATGACACAAGCTGACTCTTTTTGACTTTAGAAAACCTATTGTAGAGAAAATGTTTTTTCTATAATATAAAAAGGAAACTCTGACATTGATATTGGTACTGTCATTTTTTTCACTTCTGTTTCAGGAAAAAAAAAAAAAAAAACAATACATATTTTTTAGCTCGCCTCTTGGGTAATAATTACTAAGAAATTCAAAATTTAAAAAAATTACCACTCACTTTTAGTGACTTTAAGATGCCTTTAACCTCTCCATTCCATCTCATCTCTAGAGTTTTTCTATCTTTGTGTAGTTATATTAATGCTATTTTAAACAAAAAGGACTACAAATATCTAAAGGTCACTTGGCATTCTTTTCTTTTTTTACTTGTGTGTGTATAGGATGACTTCCTTACATTTAAGAGGCATGTAAAAAGGAGCTCAGTATATTTCTGTCTGTTTATATCGCTTCCCTTTTTGTATCCTTTGTAATTGTACATGTTGCGTTGTATGCTAAGAGAGAGCGCAAAATAAAGAGAGGACTGACAGCGATGGTTGGATTGCGCTCAGCGGCCTCGACTCTCTACTCTGTCCCTGTATGTATTTCCATTTATTCTGTTTTTTTTTTTTTTCTTTCTTTCTTAGCAAGTACTTTCAAAGAACTCTGTACATTTTAACATAAAATGAAAATAAATTATGTTGAGCCATTCATGTTTTCCTTTGAGCTTTTTAAAGTTTCACCTGAGTCGGTTCTAAAAGTCAGCCGTCACCTCAGACCACTACTTCCAGATTTACTCTAAAGATGCTTTTATTATTATACTTTTTCAATATTAAAGTAAAAGGAAGGAGTTTTACACATTAGGTACAGGACAAATTGTGACTACCTTACATACATCAGACACGTTAATGGTGTCATGTATAGGTCCTGCAAAACAAAGCATGTACATTTATTTAAATGCCCCTCAGTATTATTAATAACTTTTATACTCTTAGTAACTCTGCTGATGTGTTTTATCGGAGCTGTTTGGGTGTGGTTTGATCACATTTGACTGACTTTGCTGGCAACATAAGCAAACAACCCCACAACTGTCATTAGTTCTCAAACACACAACGCTGAGCTCTTATTGGTGCACAGAAGTATGTGACATCACGTTATTCCTACAGAGGACCGTCCAGTTAAAACCGGTGAGGAGAGGAAGGTCAAAAACAAAGACGGATATCTTGTGTTAAATAACCAAAACTGTTCCAACTTTAGCATAAAGTTGTGTTTTCATTTACGAACCCCTTTTCTCATCTGGAGAAGCTGATAGAGAAAATGGCTTTTAGTCTTTAATTCTGCTTTATCAACATTCTTGTTCAAATATGAAATCTACATTTTTTAAGTGTTCATTTGTAAAGAATGCTCTTGTCACAGCTTGTTTAAAATCATACAGCTGTGCCGGGCCTTTTAAGTTCCCCCCCAGCCTACTATTAAGGATTCCATTTGGTTTAAAGAAATGGACTTTACAAAGCTCGATACCACTACTAATTAATTGATACATTTTACTCTCTTGTTGGTGAACATTTATAATGGACTTTTGGACATTAATGGAATTGCTTTGACCAATTGTGTCCACTAGATGTCCTTATAGAGTGAGAGCATGGCTTGTTAAAAGGTATTGATGTGGTAATGAGAGTGTTATCTCCTATCCCTCTTAATTCTTCAACTAAATCTAAATACACAGACTGCCTCCTTCAATTTTGCTGGGTTGTGAACAGCATGGTCTCACTTTCAAAGTGTTATCTCTGAACACACAGGAGTCACATTTGTCAGATCTATCTAAAGTTACAGCTTAATTATCAGGACGCTGATGTTGGCACACATTACATTACATTACATTACAGTCATTTAGCAGACGCTTTTATCCAAAGCGACTTACAATAAGTGTATTCAACATAGGTATTCAAGAGAACTACTAGTCACCAGAAGTCATAAGTGCATCTCCTTTCTTAAACAAGCATCTAAAAGCATAAACCAGAGCAAAAGTATAGTGCAGAAGCAAATTACTACGAAAACAACAATTGCAACAGACTAATACGAATACAATAAGTGCTACAAACTACTACGAATAGGATAAGTGCAATAAACTAATACGAATGCAATAAGTGCTACGAGGAAGGCTCAGGGTAGTACTTCATGAAGTACACACTGTCCCAATATACTGAAAGTGTTGTTTGGTTGCCAAGTGTAGCTAAATATTCCTCAAAACATTTCTTCAAAAAACACATTGTGAGACCCAAACAAGTCGGTGTCTGACTTAGTGTAACATATTTCCATTTTGGACAATTATTACTTTTTATTAGCTAACTCCTGCTGAATGATGGAGACCCGCAAACTGTATTTAATGATTTGATCACTGTCACGTAACTGTAACATGTGACATAGTCCTGGTTGATTGGAAAAAAAGAGACAGCAACTCAAAGTACTTACTTCATCAAGAGGTTTTCTATGTTCATATCAGATGAATAAGGCTGTGAACTTCCAAAATTGATCTCTGATATCTTAGCTTAGTATTTCTGTTCTGATGGCTGTGCCCTTAAGTTTCACTAACACTCACTGTAAGGACTTGACTTATTGACTCTGAGGGTAGGTTTTCTCACCACCTTATTGTTTGCATGTGTATTCAAACTGTGTCTTAAGGGTGTGAGCTGCACTTGGAAAGAAGGTGGAACTGCAGATTCTGAACCGTCAGACACAGAAAATACTTTTTTTTTTGTGTGCACCTATAGTTTTCATCCCTCACTGTGTTCTGTTTATGAAGCTCTTAAGAATCAAACAGAGCTCTAACTACTAAATGCTATTTTGCTGCTTTTGAATCCTACCACGCAACACAATGTTGAAGATCGTAGCTGCCAAGAGTTACACGGAACATACACTACATACTATATACAATGTTTACATATATATGCTATATACTGTGCAGAAGAGACACCCTTAAGGAACCAGTGGTTTGTACAGTATGTTTCAAATATATATATATACTTTTTCCAACAGAGACATATTTTATAAACTGAATAGAACACAAGACTCATGTTTCATCTACATACTGTGTCTTTATATGTTGTCCAAATAACATGCTGTTATCTTTACACAACAATTACAAAAGTCATCTACGAGAGTAATGCTCAATATGTTTTTTGGTATCATTCATAAATAAGTTTGACTCCAGCATCAGCATCCTAAGGTATTATGTGCAATATTCATGTTTGCTGTATCATAATAACCTTGTTTAGGGGGGGATATATATAATCAGATTTGCGTTGTACATAACTAAATAAGATGTATAATGCATACTGGGAATGCATTTTGACAGTATTATTCTCCATTATTATAAACCATATCCCTCAGTCTATTTGTCTGAATGGAGAGGACCGCCTCAAGATGAAATCTGATACTGGAAACAAAATGTCAGACCAGCTACATCTCAGGGCCAATCAGCGGGCAGCTTTACTGGTGTTTACCGCCGCTCTCCCTCAACGGTCCAATCACAGCGAAGTCACGAGCTGCCAGCTTCCGTATTTCCGACCAATCACTGCATCGAGTAGGCGGGACTTCACAGTCACCCCGGATTCTGATTGGTCCGCTGCACCCGTATCCTTCCACGCATCAGGAGCTGCTCCACCTAACGGGAAGCAACCTCGGCTTAGTCTTTCATTGGAGGAAAAGAAAAAGAAAGGGTGAAAGGCGAGACGAAAACGCTCATATCTGTCTTCGGTAAGTCATTGGCAATGTATTGATTTGCTCTCAGTCAAAACGGCATCTTTATCTTAAAGTATTTCATCCTCTGTATCGGGTGACGGGGCTTCTCCTCCGTCATGAGACTGAGGAGGGAGGACTGGTGGAGCATCTTTTATGGAGACGGAGGCCTTAAATTGCATTGCAACAGAGGTAGCCAGCTAGAGACTGGTTTAAATGTCTTATTGTAATAATGAATACGTGTATCTGTCATGTATTCAGGTGCTTGTGGCGCTGGGCTTTAACCTGATAGCGCTGCCGCATATTTAATGCTTATTCCGGTGTCATATTTCCCAGCAGCCCCTAAGTTGACGCTGCCTAAAGAAAAACTTAACTACATGGTAATGTGTCAAGTTGTCAAAGTTTCACATTGTTTTTATTGCTCTGCAAGAGTCATATGATTTTAACTCTTAAAAATGTTGAAATGCAAATTAATTTTTTTTTCTTGAGGGCTGTGGATTGAACTTGTAGTGTGGAATAAGCACTCTAGT
This sequence comes from Anoplopoma fimbria, assembly GCF_027596085.1. Classification (NCBI taxonomy): domain Eukaryota; kingdom Metazoa; phylum Chordata; class Actinopteri; order Perciformes; family Anoplopomatidae; genus Anoplopoma; species Anoplopoma fimbria. The sequence goes on from NC_072461.1 coordinate 20,101,701, forward strand.
TTATTAATTCACAAAAAATAAATAAAAAAAATCACCATGCAACTTTAACACAAACACTTCTGCAGCTACATAGTATCCATAGATTGAGAAGACAGAACTAGTCTAGTCTTTTATCCAGCAGGATACAGTGTGTGTGTCATGTGATGGGAGGAAGGGCTGTCTCTTCAATAGTGGGCGTGGCCTTATAGTTTTTTTTATATAAATATAAATATTTATACATTTCATTTTGGATCTCTTGATAAAATACAGAGTTGGGTTATAGTGTAGGTGTTAAAGTTTAGGTCCTGTTCAAAGATCGTCGACCTTATTGGAACATTATTGTTGTTGTATTATTATTATTATATTCCTTTATTGATCCCCATGGGGGAAATTCAAGTGTTGCAGCAGCTCAACTACACAGACACAGACAATAAATACACATACTATACTATACAACTACACAGACAATAAATACACATACTATACAACTACACAGACAATAAATACACATACTATACATAAAAATACACATACTATACAACTACACAGACAATAAATACACATACTATACAACTACACAGACACAGACAATAAATACACATACTATACAACTACACAGACACAGACAATAAATACACATACTATACAGCTACAGACACAGACAATAAATACACATACTATACAACTACACAGACACAGACAATAAAGTATTGACTTATTATTAAAGGTTCACCTTTATGTCTCCCTGAAATTATAGAATAACTGCATATAAATTACAGGTCGACCGATAGTGTAATGTTGAAGGCCGATATAATAGTGATAGTTCTTGAACAGGAAAAGCCAGTAGCCAATAATAGCTGATAGTGTTGCGTTATATTTACAAGAGATATTGTTTGTGCAGAGAAATAAACTGTAAAGGGTTAGATATGACACCAATACCACTGCTGTACACCGGGACTTTAGACCACATTTTCTAACCCTCTCGTTGTGTCTCAAATATCTCAAACGATCTAAATAATAAATCTCAAAAAAGGAAAGTTGTGCGTTTATGGCTGGTGCACACTGAGTGCCAGCCCCCCTCACCTCACCTCCCTGTCTTGAAGAGGAGATCCATTTCATGGGGTCTTTTAAAAGTTGTCTGACTTTTATCAGGAGTTAATCACATGCACACGATCAGCAAAAATGGCCTTCAGTATGTGTATGGAGGCTCCATTCAAAATAGTGATTGTGTGACTGGTGGCGGCTGTGCAGCCTTCGGCCATTATCGAAGCCCAGTTCCACCAAAAACTATAGTTTGTAAAAGTTGCTAAAGGCGCCGATTTATAGGCCAAACTGATTAATCAGTCGACCACTATTACGAATAATTAGCTGATATGTAAAATAGCTCAATGTACTAACCAGTATATTATTGCATTGTATAAAGTACAATAATTATCTCATCAAATTGTGCAAAATGCAGACAATAGGTATTTTTCCCATTGGACATTTCGTCTTCTTAAAGTAGGAAAAGCTCAGGTGTAAATGATTAAACTGTTAATGGCTGAATTGGATGTAGCTTCTTCTGTTTCAGGGTCTTCGTATAATGCTGGCTCACTGTCACAGCTCACTGGGACACTTAAATTAAACAGAGCTGTCGTTAATGTAATTAGTAATACCTTTACTTTTACCTACAATGATAGTCAAAATATCTGCTGTGACAAAGACCTGTATGTCTGACATTATGAGCCACTTCTTTGATTATTTGTGAGTGCTTTCAACTTCATTTTCATTTTAGTGATTATGTTGATCAAATTTTCAGAATATAATGTGCTTTGTTTAAAACATGTATTTAATATAATTTAACTTCATTATCAACTTAACATTCATTATTTGTATTAAATGACTGTTCAGTATTAAAACACTAAAGAGATGCATTAAGTATTAACCAGTGAGCTCATACTGGGTCTGGTTTACCTAAAGCTCACAAGAGCAGTGGACACAAATACATTTTAAGAAAGTGCTTATAGAATTAATTAACTTTCTCAACCATGTCTCATTTAAAATGCTTTGGTTTTCCTCTTTTAATTGTTTTAGCCTCTCAGCCTCCAGCCAACATGATCCACAGCCTGTTCCTGATTAACGCCTCCGGAGACATTTTCCTGGAGAAGCACTGGAAGAGCGTGGTCAGCCGCTCCGTGTGCGACTACTTCTTCGAGGCGCAGGAACGCGCCACCGAGCCGGAGAACGTCCCGCCAGTGATCCCCACGCCGCATCACTACCTTATCAGTGTGCTCAGGCATCGCATCTACTTTGTTGCAGTCATCCAGAGTGAGGTGCCGCCGCTGTTCGTCATCGAGTTTCTGCACAGAGTCGTCGACACGTTCCAGGTTATAGCTCCCTCGCATTTTTTCAGTCCCCCTTTTAGTGGTTAGTTAAGTTAAAATGTTCATATCTGATTTAAATACTCACATCCTACCTTTGTTTTTTTTGTTCTCAGGACTATTTTGGAGTGTGTACAGAGGCTGCTATTAAGGACAATGTGGTAGTGGTCTATGAACTGCTGGAGGAGATGCTGGACAACGGCTTTCCACTGGCGACAGAGTCCAACATCCTCAAAGAGCTCATAAAGCCTCCCACCATCCTCCGCACGATGGTCAACACCATCACAGGTACAATCCATCTCCATGTTAACCACACAGTGCCTGTAATATTCAAACTGAGTCAGACACTTCAAACATTTAGAAGTCCTCTAAATAGTCAGAGCATTGAGTCACATTAGGATAGTGATGTTAGATTGAATGTGTGATTGAGGTGTTTAAAACACAAGGTGTCCCATTAACACAACATCAAGACAGAAATATAACTGTTTTAATGTAATGGGAAGTCTCGTGGTGATATCTATTAGTACATTTTTATTTTTATTTTTTTATTACCTTATTTACCTGTAGTGTCTTGCAAAATGTATGGGATTTTATAATACATATCTTTAAAGGCACGTTCCTCAAAATTCCTTTTTTCTCACTTCAGCAGCACTTAACATAAACCAAACGTTCTAATTGTCTGAAGGTTTTTACAGAGGCGGTTGTTCATGTATCATTCATAGCATCATTTATAAAACATTTTACCCCTAAAAACATGGTGTATATGGCTGACAGTATTTTCTGTTCTATGGAGTGATACTGATACAAAAGTCCCTCTTTAAAACCCTTTGACTCTAATATGTCATCAAAATAAAACAAATATTTTGAACCTGGTTCTATCCAATGTTTAGATTTCTGTTCTGGAAATTCCTGCAAATTAGCACAGTGATAATAAAGTGAATGTCTGTCATCAGCTGCCGAAAGTTTCATGATGATACTGTATCTATTCGTTTTTTTTTACCCTGATCACCTGGGGGTTCTTGCGTTAATCCATTACTTTTAAATGGACTGATGTTAAGGTGAAGTGCTTTGTATCGCTTTTAGAGGTAAATCTGCATTCATAGAACAACACATCCAAATACCTAAACATCTGCGATCCTATTCAGATAATTTGAGGTTAAGATGCAACTAAATAACACTATAGATCAGCATCAGCCATCAGTCTGTATTATGGCAGAACTATTGTAACAACCTGTTTGTGTGCACTGTGTAAATGGGCTCTGTTTGAAATTACTTCTTTTATTACTATTATACATTTGCTCTATGTCTGTTTTTCAGGCAGCACCAATGTAGGTGAACAGCTCCCTACAGGCCAGCTGTCAGTGGTGCCATGGCGACGCACCGGAGTCAAATACACCAACAATGAGGCCTACTTCGACGTGGTGGAGGAGATCGATGCTATCATCGATAAATCAGGTAACGTTCTGAACATCCTGCTGGTCACACAATGCACTGTACCATGAATTCATTATATAGCCGCTAAGTTAGTTATGTCTAATTTAATGCCCACTGTTATTTAATTTGCATGTTTGCATTAAAAACAAATCTGTTAATTTCAATATTGAACAATAGCATAGAATATCGGAAGCTTTTCTCCACAATTAATAGTTTCTGCATCAAATTGATTTTGTTGTTATTTATATGTTTTTTACTCTGTAAATCTCTCATATCAACTTCAAACCCTCCTCCTCCTCCTCAGGCTCCACCATTACAGCAGAAATTCAGGGAGTTATTGATGCCTGTGTAAAACTGACAGGCATGCCCGACCTCACTCTCTCATTCATGGTGAGTTTTTCCCGTTTCCTTAGTTCAAAGCCTCTTGTGTAATTTGAATAAATGTACCAACTCTTTTTATGTACTCAATGGATCCACATCATCAGACTCACATACTTACATATCCTTTTTGTAAATACACACATCATTTCAAGTCACATCTAAGGAGTAGCACATTTATTGCTTAGAAGAAGTCCTCACAGATTTAAAGACTCTACTCGTTTCTTTCTACAAAGCTTTTATAATCATTTTTACTTAGAAAAGGAATAACTTTCACACTTAAAGTCAGAATTGTTCAAACAACAAGCTGGAAATACAAAAGCCATCTGAAGCAATATAATGCTCTTTGCAGTATAAGCATGCACATTTTATTTTACTTACCCCCAAACCCCCTGGCCCTCTGCCCCTCTCTCCCAGAATCCTCGGCTGCTGGATGATGTCAGCTTCCACCCGTGTGTTCGGTTCAAGCGCTGGGAAGCTGAGCGGATCCTCTCCTTCATACCCCCTGATGGAAACTTCCGGTTGCTCTCCTACCACGTCAGCTCTCAGAAGTCAGTGTTTTTTTATATAAAGGATCATTTTAGGTTCTTAATGGCAAAGACACATAAAGTTCAACCACCCCTCAGTATTATCCATGCCTTTTACTTTCTGTAGTTGCCAAAATAAGTTATGTGTTCTGTCTGAAAGATTTTCTCCCAAGCAGTGTACTACTATTAAAATACAACATTATCACAAAATGGTTACGACAACTTTTTTTCCACTACAGCCTGGTGGCGATCCCAGTGTACGTCAAGCACAACATCACCTTCCGAGAGGGAAGCTCCCAGGGACGTTTTGACTTGACTCTGGGACCCAAGCAGACGATGGGCAAGGCCGTGGAGTCGGTCCTAGTCAGCAGCCAGCTGCCCCGGGGCGTCCTGAACGCCAACCTCAACTCCTCCCAGGGAACTTACACCTTTGATCCAGTCACAAAGGTACCGAAAGATTCTGTCTGAGTGTGGTTGTTTTTTTTATGCCTGAAAGAAGGAAGAAGGGAAGTGTGTATGGACAGAATTGTGTTGAATCATGTTAACATACACCAGTCCTCTCCAGGTTCAACTATACCACTCTTTGATTTTGATGTGTGGTAGTGATCCCATATTGGCATCTAAATGTTTTTTTGTTTTTTTTTGGATAGATGTTGACATGGGATGTTGGCAAGATCAACCCACAGAAGCTTCCCAGTCTTAAAGGCACCATGAGCCTGCAGGCCGGGGCCTCCAAACCTGACGAGAACCCCACCATCAACATCCAGCTCAAGATCCAACAGATGGCCATCTCAGGTACACACTCACACATTTAGTCTTCCCATCATCACCACACAGCCTCACTAGTTTTGCACAGTATACTAAAAAAACGGTAAGATACTCCGTTTTCTTAGTACTGGTACATTAAGATTAAAAGTGTTTTAAATAAAAGGCCATAAGCTGCCTTTTGAAGAAGGTTTCATGCAATATCTGAGGTGTTTATGAGGTTACTGTGCACTTTTGTCATCATAAGTTGTTTGTCGTCATTGTTTTACGGTGTTTACTGGACCGTTGATGACTGTTGACGTAAGCAGTCATCATGGAGATATTTAACGTAGTAATACTATGGAATAAAGGGATCTATCACGCCCAGAGTTTACAACCTCAACCACGCCACCCGGTAAGGCTATATTCTCAGGAGCTATTAATGCAAAAGGACAACCCAAACCGTGTTGACGTGCATATGGACTTGCTTCCTAGTCAAGATTTAAACGTGGAGATCTCTAGACTCATGAAAGGGAAAGAAATGAATCCACTGAGGTGAGGAGATCAGAGAGCACATGTTCAGTTGCTCAGTAACGAGACTGAGGAGCCTCGCTCTTCCACAACTCCACCCTCTCATCAAAATATGCTAACTTCTGGTTCCTAAAAACCTAGATGGTGACTGCAGGAATCACTTTGAGCTTAACTTTTGCTCTTCAGAAACCTTTTGGGTGACTTCACGGAGACCACGCAGGAATAGTTTTTATATTATTGAGATTCTCTGTGAAATAACCAGCCAGTTTACGATCCTGCTAAACTGTCACACACCGCTGCCAGGCCGTTTCAGTGAGTTAGTCATGTTTTTATTATTTCCACTATATTTTGCATTGAGAAATATTTGACCTCAACCCCAACACACAAGAGAAGCGTTCATCACATGGCCTGCTCAGCTGACAACCACCTGACTGTCCCATTCAGTGAGATCAGTGACACAACGCCCACTAGATGGTGCCAAATGCATTAATACACCTCCTCACATGATCAGAAAGTACTCTATAGGCAAATTTTGATACACATAAGTTCTCGTTTTATTCATTGTTGTTAACTCAATGTATTAACAAATAAAATATCACATCACTCTATAGCTGAAGATGAAATATTAAAAGTCTAAACTGTATATACCCAAAATACAGACACTCAAGATATCCCCATTGAGACCCATTAAGACCACAACGTTTGTTCCCACAGCCAATACAGCATAAAATGATGCATTCTTTCATATCAGGCTTTCAATCTACAGCCATGGCTTCAAACTTGTAGTTTTTACATTTCTCCACCAGATTGAGCCATTTTCTCATTCATGTTGTTTTCCTGGTTACCACTAGGGTTATTGCTGCGTTATTGTGGAGCACTGCAGTGTTTGATGCAATGCATCAAAATCAATATTGTTGCTAATAACTGATGTGTAAAAAATCCCCTGGCATTTGGTATACAGAACATAATACATTTTTGTTTGTTTGATGTCTTAAAAAACAACAGTTAATATGTAAACATTTAAAGGGTTAACATTCTGAAAAATATTGAATATTTGGTAGTGAAGGTAAAAAAAATTAACTCAGTAAAAGTGGAAAAAAAATGTGTTTATATATAGTATTTTTTTTTGTGTTTTTAGAGCATTTTTAGGG